>NC_081180.1:193719587-193783299 GCF_029867415.1 Vicia villosa
GATGAGAAAGTGACATTTGTGACACTTGTCGATCGAGCACTTCAAGTAACTCATCCTTCCTTCTTAGGATGTTATGAATCTCAATGTTTTCCGTGTTGACGATTCGATACTTGTTCCTCCAAGCATTCCTTTCTTGGCATACCTTGTTTAATGCCGCTTGTAGTTTTTCGACATCGGTGGAGAAAAGGTAAATTGGTTCCCTTAGGGGAATGGGTTCTTGATGCTGATATGGCATCCTGAGCTTGAATGCTCTGATGCGTACCCATTGAAGGTAAGGATCCAGGGAGATGCAAAGATGTTTTCCTAACAATCTTCTCCCTTTGCTGTGAACAAGACGCCAGGCTTGGACAATTTCCTTCTTCAGCATGTTGCCATGATCGTCGATGTTCTTGAAGAACAGACCCTCCAATTGGATGTTACTTGGTATATTTTTCATGGGATAGCCGTATTGACGACGGGCTAAAGCTGGATTGTAACTGATTCCTCCCTTAGTTCCAATAAGGGGTATGTTGGGAAAACTTCCGCAACTGAAGATGATCTTGGTTTCGTCGTTGTCAGGACTACACCAATCAATGTCTGTATGAGTGAGAGACATGATTTTCTGTGACCAGTAAAGGCCATCCCTCATGTTCCAGAAAGTGCTAGACTTCGGCAGGTGCCAAACGAACCATTCGTATAACAACGGTACGCAGCATGTGATTAATCCTCCTCGCTGCAGGTTTTTCGAATGCACAGAGTGATAAGCATCCGCAAGCAAGGTTGGAACTGGATTTCCAATTAAGAAGATCTTAATTGCGTCGATGTCGACGAAATCGTTAATGTTAGGGAACAAAAACAATCCGTAGATAAGCAAAGCCAAGATTTCCTCAAAAGCGCTCATATCTTGGATGCTGACGAAGTACTGAGCTTGATCAAACAGGAATTTGGAGGGCAATCCTTGAATTCCTCCTCTACTCACCATATGAGTTCTGATGTCGACTACGTTCATAGGAGTAGTTGCAACAATGATAATGTCGTCAGGATTCTTTTCCAAACCGGAGTACGGATCTTGCGCGTACACGGGTATTCCAATCAGACGAGAGTACTCCTCCAACGTAGGCATGAGCTGATAATTTGGAAAGGTGAAGCAGTGATACGTTGGATCGTAAAACTGTACCAAGGTGGGAAGGATCCCATCCACAATGTTGGTATTGAGCAAAGGCAGAAGTTTTCCATACTTCTCCTTGAAAGCCTGGGGGTTGACCACCAGTTTTCCGAGCTTTCCCAGTTCCTCGACCTGGGGAATCTTGAAGGTGTATTTCCTAGCTCTCTTTCTTTCGTAATCCATGGTATAGATCCTTAAGTCCTTTCTCCGTTTCTCTCTTTCTATGAAGTTCAAAACGTTCGTTATTTAGTTTCCTTGGAAAACGACTCGAAAAAGACTCTTTTTTGTTTTTAGTTGTTATGATGAATGATGCATGAATGCATGAATGCACACATAAGAGTTTTTAAACAAACATGGCGTTGAAGGGTATAGTGGTCATGAAGTCAAAACGCAAACCTCGCCCCAATGGTAAACTAAGGATAAGGATTTTTGTACCTGTAGAACGGGTTCTAGGGGTCTCAGAGCTTTTGCTCAATCTTAAAGATACGTTGACTGGTATCTATAAGAGAGTTTTCTCTGAGTGTAGTATCTGCGTGACAATTACTTTCGTAATCACCGCTCTACGTCCTAAAAAAGGCTTTAAGTGGGGTTAATGTGTTTCTAGGTCCTCCTGGTACAAATCAGTCTCGGAATGCAGTGGCGCAGTTAATCACAACCAGCCAGGCAAATCCCAAGAGTAGAATTGTGAACCAAGATTAGAGGGTCTTCACCGGGAAGACATCCTCCATCCTATCTTATGTTGCACTCAAATCCGGGTATAGGATTTCTCACCTCAAGGGGGAATCAAGCCCTTTCCCGATACAGAATAAACAAAATAAACAAATATAAATGCAGCAAACATATGATATGACACAGAGGTTAGGCAGGACCTCTCTTGTTTGAGGGGGAATTTGGCATCCCTAATTCCTCATTGGGGCTGGACCAGCAACAGGTCAACCATTGGTTTGGATGAAAAACCAAGGTTTTTAACACTTATATCCCCAGCAGAGTCGCCATTATTCTGTGGTTTCGTTTTTTTTACCTCCCCGTTTCACTTGGGAGGACGGCACGCTAGACCCTTCACGCGAAATTTGGAAGGAGAATGTGCCCGTGGTGGGATGAATTTTATTTCAGTTCTTCCTACGATATCACACAAACTTTCTTATTGTCCTACGAGTAGGAAAGAGGAAAAAAGATCTCAACTAAACCCTAGGAGTTTGCTAAGTGTGGGGATTCACCTAGACTAGAAATTCTGGAGTCCGGGAGGTCGGTTATACATAGGTAAGTGTTTAAACACCCTACATATCTGTAGTACTCTACAGGAACCTTCTCTGTGTCTAAATGTGTTTGTGCTGCTAATGATTATTGGGAAAGTTTCTCCTTTGTGTTAGGAGAAGGAATTGAATTGAATAAAAGAAAGACAGACTGACTGACTGACTATTTTTGGTATTTTATTAGCTCGCTGAGATTCCTTGTGAACCTCATGCCTACATATCCCTAATGGAAGTCAGAGCTTAATGTAGTTCGGGGAACTAATTATGGAAATTAATTATTTTTGGGTGCCTTGCTTGAAGCTCAAGGTTGAAGCTTGAATTAAATCTCTGTTTACAGTAAAGAGACATGAAGTCATCTTTATAGAGAGGTATTTCTACTATTCCACCACAAACATTTTAAAAGAGTGACAGAATAACTGGATTCATTTCATTAAGAGAGTGACCTTACTTGTGTGTTTGCAAGTATGCTAGTATCTCTTGAATGAAAGAAAGATGCTCGTCCAAATTAGGGAAAGTGTACAAGTCTGGGGATGTTCCAGAGCATGTCTTTCAGAGTCCTAAATGGGAGACTTTGATTGAAATTGAAATGTGTAATGTTTGTTTGTTTGAATGTGGTGAGATAGAGGAAAGATCTCTCTATAGAGATAAGCTATGTCTATCTAGTATATAAAAGATTTGATTTTTTAACTGGCTTGTATGAGGCCCAAGCTTGAGGCTTTTTGATTGATTGATTATTATTAACTCTGGGAGATGACTCCACTGGGGGTTAATTACAAGGAATTTTTATGTTCTGTACAAAGCCCAGAATTGAGGCTGACTCTACTTAGGAAAATCTATTTTTGATGGGTTTTATTTGGTGTTCTGTACAAAGCCTAGAATTGAGGCTGACTCTAACTAGGGGAAATATTATTTTCTGCCTTGTATGAAGCCCAAGGTTGTGGCAGACTCTTAAATAAACTGAGTATGGATGACTCTATGGGAAAAGATCCTAGATGTTAGGAATCTTTGACACACGACATATGGTTTATCTGCCTTGTACAAAGGCCAAGGTTGTGGCTACTGAATAATGAAGGACTCACTGGGGAGACTCTATTATCTGCCTTGCACAATGCCCAAGGTTGAGCCTGACTATTAACAGGGGAGTTTTATTGTTTTGGTGCCTTGTATGAAGCCCAAGGTTGAGGCTAACTGTTTTTGTTGGGTTTTGACTCTACTGAAGGATTTATTTATTAAAAGACTGATTTTTTTTGGAAGCTAACCCTTTCCAGGGATTTTGACTCAGCTGGTGAAATTGTCTGTTAAAAGACTGATTTTTGTCATGTTTTTTGGAGGCTGACTCTTTCCAGGGGTTTTGACTCTTTTTGGGGAAATTATCTCCTAAGAGAATGAATCTTTGGTTTTTGAAGAAGTGATTTTGGAGGCTAACCCTTTCCAGGGGTGGTGTTAAAATGAAAGAATGAATTGGAGGCTAACCCTTTCTAGGGGTTTTTATTAAGATGAAAGAAATGATTTGGAGGCTAACCCTTTCCAGGGGTTTTTGTTAAAATGAAAGAATGTGTGGAGGCTAACCCTTTCCAGGGGTTTTTGTTAAAATGAAAGAATGTGTGGAGGCTAACCCTTTCCAGGGGTTTTTGTTAAAATGAAAGAATGTGTGGAGGCTAACCCTTTCCAGGGGTTTTTATTGAAATGATTGGCAGAAAGATTATCTAGTGGAGACTTCTTGTTTAAAGCCCAAGATGAAGGCTGACTCTTGTTGAGGATAAGCAAACATGGATCCTAGACTCTGCTAAGGAAGATTGATGAAGATAAGGGTGACAGAGACTGTCCATGTCTCTCATTCCAAAAGGTGTACTCAATGTAAAATTGAGACAAACTTAGCTTGTTTAAAGTCTGGTTTTAATTGGAAGAAACTCACCAGGGTATGTTAAAAGGTGACTAAAGACCTGTTCCTATGTTTGTAAGAAACCTGATGGGTCCTTGTATACAAGCTCAAGAGGAAGCTGGAAATGCTTTTAAGAAGCCTGTGGGTCCTTGTACAAAGCCCAAGAGGAGGCTAATCGAGGGTCTTCGAGGGTCCTTGTTATAGCACAAGAGAAAGCTATGTAGTTTTGAACTTATTTTGGCTTTAAGCAAATGGGTAAGAGGTTTCACCGGGAATAATTCCTCTTTGGGTGGATGTGTCCTATTTTTTTGGATTCTAAGGTTTTTGCCAAGATGTTTCACCGGGAATAATTCATCTTGGGGGTTTGAACTACAGATCTCTAATTAGGAAAGAGCCTTCACCGGGAAGACATTCTCAATCCTAGGTCATATTCCTATAATATATATATAGTTTAACTGTCCTAGGGTTTATACTCAAACGTAGTTCTAAACTAATATATATATATGCACAGTTCTATATTTGACAGTAATTTAAATAAAGACTGTAAATTAAAAGCTTGTAAAGCCTAACCTGGATGGAGTGGAGGCCTTTGAAGAAGTATTTACAAAGCCTTACCAGCAATTGATGGATAACAGTTGAATATATATATGATAAACAGTTAATTTTTTTTTTGAAAACAGAAGAAGTGAAGATGGACATAGGTCACATAGGTGTCTGAAGAGTTTCACCGGGAATAATGCCCTTCAAATACCAGAAGAATATTTTGAAAACAGAAAGAAGATTTTGTAAATACAGTTTTTGAAAACAAACTATGAAAAGAAAAAGGTGTTGGGTCTTACACTCTATTAGAGGCCCACTTGAAAATGATTTACTGTTTATGAGAAACAGTTGAAAATGATTTGTAATTTGAAATGATTACTGTTGTGAAAACAGTTTTGAAAGTTGACAAAAAGTCAACTTAATTAGGGTTTAGACAAAGTCTATACCTAATTAAGACCTACATGATTAGGGTTTTATCACAAAAATATTTACAAGAGATTAGGTTTTGAAAATCAAGAGAAAACTATATTTAAAGTATTTTAAAATACTTAAAAATGTGTTACTTTAAACCTAAAGATATATATATATATATATATATATATATATATATATATATATATATATATATATATCAGATAAATAATATTTTTGTGATTTTTTGGGTTATTCATAAAATAGATATATTAAATGATAAGTGTGTGAAAAATGAATAGAAAATGATTTAAATTGATGGGTGATTTAATTATGTGAAGTTATAGAACAAAATGAAAGAAAATAGTGTTAAAAAAAAGGGGTTTGGTCTTGCCAAGGGTTGAACCCACGCCCTATAGGTTACCAAACAAAACAAATACCAACTGGGCCACGCGCGTGGCCTACTTAAGGAAAGAACCCATATGATTATATGTGAAAGCAAGGCATTAAATGAATTGGAAAAATAAAATGAACAAATGGTCTGAGGGGGGGATCGAACCCCAGACCTAAGGCAAGGCAAGGCTTTTGGACGCGCGCTGTAACCATTGGGACACTACGATGAATTCGTAAGTGACACACCTATCATTCAAAATAAAATAAACTCGTTTCTGGGAAATTCAAAAAAATGGCGCCACCATCTTCATCTTCAACCTCAAGCTTTTGAATTTCTGGAAATCGTATCTCTCTCAATTCTCAACCAAATCCAAAGATGTAAAGATGGATTTTGCTCGTTTTTGGACGAGGATCATGATGGTGTCCTTTAATTTTATTTATTTTCAGTATAACATAAAATTCGCAAGCATGAACACTAAGAACCCTAAAACTGGAGTTAAACATGAAATACTATATATGCATGATTTGATGCAATTGATTGAGGGCTAATGATCTATGAAGGTGCAGAAACCAAATGGTAACTTCATTTTAAATTTATCATGCGTGAATTATAGAGTTTGAAGCTTTTGAAACTTACCTGAAATATGAAGATTTTGCTCTGATCAAAAGGTGTTACAGAACTGTTGTAACGATCCAGATAGCTTCAATGACTCCTTTGGAAGGTGTTGAGATGCCTGGCTTGGACTGAAAGTGCCCAGAACTTCTTGCTCGACCCCAACTGCAACAGCTCCAAGTGAGAGGTGAAGATGATGATTCTTCACGCCCAGAAGTGTTTCAGAGGTTTGGATCACCTCTAAATGACTCCCCTAAGGTGTTTGAATACTTAATTCCAAAGGAAGAGCTCTGGTTTGAAGAATCCAAGTCTTCTTGCCAAAGAACCTTTGAAAACCTTAAGTATGAAGAAAGAAGAGAGAAAGCAAGAATTATGTTGCTTTGGTGTGTTTTCTGAATGAGAAAGAGCCCCCTATTTATAGGCAAATGGCTCAGAGCAATTGAACATAACAAGCTTGCTTAGTGTAGTGAGTTTGGTTTCTTAGCCAAGAAGAAAATTTGAAAAGATCCTAAATGCAATGATGCATTTTCGGGCTAGCTTCCCCAACCATTGATCTTGTATGATCTAAGGGAACATTTCTGATTCAGAGGAGAGTTCTAATTGGCTTAGAACAAGATTCCTTATGCAATGATGAATTTGGATGCATGGCATGTTTTCAGATGCATTAGAGGTCGTGTAGCATCACTTAGTGAAGCAAAATGCACAAAATTGCAAAGTTTCAAATTGTACATGACCTATAATTTCACTTCATGAGGCCAACTTTGAACAAGCATAACTCTTAGCTCAAAATGAATTTGGAGAAGGTTGAACACAATTTGGAAAGCCCTAAACATCTACTTCAAATCATTAGTTTATGGTTCCTTCAGAATCCTTTGGCAAATTTGTGAAAAATGAGGCCAAAGTTGGAAGAAAACTAGGTTAAAAACACTTAGAAAATTTTCTAAGTGTTTATGACCTAAAACTTCAAAATTTCCAAATCTCTTAAATGATTGATCTTTTGAAAAAAGCTCCATTGTAAGATGTTGTTTTATTTTGCAAGATCTACAACTTTCATGTTGGAAGTTTTTTGAGTTGTGTAGGTGAAATTTTGAGTTCCCACAATGCCCTAAAAAACCCTAATTCCCGACTTTTTGCTCCTTGAAGATTCTTCTTGAATTTCTTTGGTCAAATGACTTTAATATCCATATATTGATGATATTGATCCTTGAAAGTCATGGTTTGACCAAAAATCTTAAAAGTCAAAGGTGATCCCATACAGTTGACTTTTTCCAGATAAGGTGAGATTTTGGACTTTTGTGTGGAATTAAGATCTTCTCCTCAAATGAGTGATGTAAATGGGTTATATTGAGTTAGTAGAGGTTCTTGAATCATGTCTTGAGTTTTGGATCCATGCCCTGATTAAAAGTCAACTATCCAGATGAATTAGGTTAAAAACCCTAATTGTCGACCAGATGAAATTGGTGACTGTGGATCTTGAATTGAGGTGTGATGTCCAGTGGATATTATTGTATGGATCATTTGAAGATGATTGAAGTCTTTAATAGATGTCCTGGAGCTTTTTAGGGTTTCCCAAAGGTGATCCCTGATTTCAGTCCTTGATAGGCTCAAAAACCCTAGTCTGGTGACCTTAGTAAATCCGTACTTAGAGGACTGGGTGTCTAATCAATCATAGGTGAAAAAATGAAGCTCTTGAGTCCTATGATTATGTTAGAGACTAATCCTTCTACTGATTGATCCTTTGCCTGAGTTTTCTTGTCTTTGAACGTCCTTGATTAAATGCCAAATGAAGAAGTGACTGCTCTGGGTACTTGCTTTGACCTGATGAAAATCCTGAAGATATGTCATCTCAGGGGGGTCAAAAATTAGGGTATGACAGCAAAGTACAAGCTTCAATTCGAAGGATTGCCCAGTCAAATGATCAGAAAGTCAATAGTCGACTAGTTTGACCTAAAAGTCAACTATGTTCAAAGTACAGTCAAAACTCCTGATTTTTTGTCTACATCCATATTTTGAAGTATCATTCATCATTTGATCAATGATTGATCATGATTCATCAAGGAGAGTCCAGAAATCAACAAAATCCGAAGTTTCTAAATTAGGGTTTTGGACTAAAAAGTCAACTAAACTTTGACCAGCCATAACTTTCACATGGAACTTCAGAAATTTCCCGTCCAAAGCTCATTTTGAAGGAAATTGAATTCTCTACAACTTTGTCTCTCACATGCCAAGTCTAAAAATGCTTCATTTGAGAGATATGGATCAAAAGATTATAGGTCCTTTTTGAAAGTCCACCAAAAGCAGTTTTTTGTCAAAGCCCATATCATCAAGATAAAACCCTCAAATGGAAAAAAGTTTCCAAAGTGGCTTATAGAGGACATCTTGAGGTTTCCAAAAAGTCATAGAACTCTTCCATACCTAAACAATTGAGGGAGATATGCCTTGTGAAAGTTGGATCATTTTAAGGGAAAAAATGTGAAATTAAAGGGTTCCAAATGATTTTTTTTTGCAAAGAGGCCCATGACTTTAAGATCCAATCTTTCTATAAAAGTCATCTAGAAGCTCTAATTTGAAAGCCATGAAAAAATGATGAATATTTGATTTTATTTGAATTTTTATTCATTAAAATCATGGATTTAAATCAAATATTTTGAAAAAAATTAAGAAGATTTGATTTGCTTCCAATATCAATCATAATCAATCATACAAATATTCAATATTCACTATCAAATTCGTGCAAGAGCTAATTGTTTGGAAAAACTTGAATTTGGCTCAAGAATAGAAACTTTAGAATCAATTTTCAATCAACATGCCAATGATTGATTCAAGGAGATTTGATCTGTTATTGTTGACCTAAATCACTCACCTATATAAACACAACAAGAACAGACCCCTAATTCACGAAAATTCTGCCCCCAAGAGCCCTAGCTTTGTTCTTAAAATTCAAGAACAAGTCAAGATCGAATTTGGAGCTAGAGTGTGATTCAAGCCATTCAAAGCATCCAAGAAGATTCACTGAAGCATTCTGAACCTGTTTGGATCATTGCACGACATCAGCACCCCCAGAATGTTCTCCTATAAGCCGAGGTAGGTCACAAAAATCTCAAACTCGATTGCTCTGATTCATGGCATATAAGCATATTTTAAATGTGTATATACGTTTGTTATGATGTGTTTATTATTTCTGGAACTTTAATTTGGTTTCTGGGCGTGTTAGCCATGGTTCACCATGAACGAATTATTAGGGTTTCCATTAGGGTTTGTTGATACAGGTATTCTTAGGCCAAATTAAGGCCATGGTTGAATTCGTGAGGCCCAGACGAACTCAATGGTGGCCCCGCGAAGAGTTTTTGTTGTTGTTTGCCTGTATTCGTAAATTACAGGTTTGTAGCTATGGAAGCGTTGATCGCGACTTTACGTGTCTATAAATCTGATAACTGCAAGTGCACAGTCGTGTCGTGTAGTTTTAAAAGATATCGAATCCACAGGGACTATGAATCGATCTACTGTTATCTAAGGTTACTATGTAAAGCTAAGGCTACTAATATTTTGATTTTTTTCTAAAAGGGAAGATAATCGTGAATTCTAAGAAATATAATAATAACGGATATCAGTATGTATTTCGTCTAACTTAGGTGATCCGAAGCTCCATTGGCTACGGTATTCATTCGATTAAAGATCTTTATTAATTTAGTTGATTAAAAGTCCTCCTCTCAAACTCTCGCTCTGTTGATTTAGACCACTATCCTAACTCATAATGTACGCTCTCGCCATCCCATTAGATTTAGAAAAGCCTTTTGAAAAGAACTTAGTTAATAAAATGCTTGCTTTATGAAGTCGTTATCCACTTAAATCCCCTAGTCTCAAACTCTCGCTCTATTGACTCGGTTCATGCTAGTATTCCCTAACGTACGTTTTCGCCATCCCGCGTCGGGTTTAAAAACACTTTTTGAAAGTAAATAATTTCTAATTAGTTTTAATACGCTTTCGCCATCCTTAAAACTAATGTCCTATGTCTACTATCCAGTTAAGAATCTCAAACTCTCGCTCTATTGATTTTAACATTAGTCGGCCTTAAAACCTCAAACTCTTGCTCTATTGATTTTAGGACGTTATTAATTAAATTATACATAAAACCAAAAACAAGTGATATTTAAAAAACATAATTAAGCCAATTTATTTCGGATCCCACAGTTAACTTACTTTACATACCGATATCTTAATTAATTAGCCAGACTTATTGATACGGTTAAACATGCATAAATTTGTTCGATTTATAATGAAAGGCATATTAAAGGGCATACAATATATCACGCAATTAAATAATATCAAGACAGTAAATAAATAACTTGAATAAAATAAATCTGAAATAAATATGGATCTTGAAGTACTCGAACTTCCGCCACAGGTCGGCTGGATCGTTCTTCGGAAATTATTAGGCGTAAAATTTAAAGGCAAGGAAAATAAAACTAAATCTAACGTAAGGTTAGATCTATAAAAGGTTCACAACAATTTCCGGTGTAGAAATTGTTATGAGAAAAAGAAAGCAAATGAATAAAATGCGGAAGAAAATAAAATGCTTGAGAAGTGAATTCGCCAGCACTTCGTTAGCCAAATTTCGGACCTGGAGAACTGAGGTATCAGCCTCCTTTTAAAGTTGAGGATCTGCAGATACGTTGCTTGAAAATAGGGACTTTTGACTTGGGACTCATGTGAATACAAGATCACACTCACAAAGATGTTTTTGATTCATGGCAAACTCAACAAGCATACAAGCAACAAGGTACAAGCAGAAGAACTCAAAGAAAAGTAAGCTTTGGTCACTCATAACAGAGCAGGTCGACCTACTATGCATACAGGTCGACTCAACACAAGCAAAATAAGAGGAACTCAGAAAATCAGCAGTCAGGTCGACCTACTCCCAACACAGGTCGACCTAAAATGAAGAAATTTACATATCATTCTGCTAGGTTGACCTACACAACAACTAGGTCGACCTAATCTGAGAAAATTTCCCCAAAACGCATCTGAAGTGGATTCTGGTCGACCTACTTCTTTGACAGGTCGACCTAACTGGGAACAAATGACATCCAAAGGATATGCAGCTCTGTTAGGTCGACCCAGCCCTAAATTAGGTCGACCTATCTGATCAAAACTGACTTCCAAAGGATATGCAGCTCTGTTAGGTCGACCCAGCCCTAAATTAGGTCAACCTATCTGATCAAAACTGCCAAAATTTCTGGTTTTCTCTGCATCAACTAAAAAGCTCTCATATATATTGTCCATGGTTCAATTATTGAAAACAACACCAACGACTGAAAGATACACAAAGGCTTCTCATCTTCGTTCTTCGTCATCTCCAACACAATTACACATAATCATTTTTGCGTTGAGGGTTAGTGATCGAGTTCGATAACGTCCATGGAACGGAATTGAAGATTCCTAGTGGGTGAAGATTTGTGGGGTTTTTGGTGAATAAAATCCGAGGGTTTTGTCCTCCAAGATAGGTGTTTCTTAGGGGTTTTTATCAAGAGGTTTCATCGAGGATCCATCTGAGTGTGAAGATTGAAGAACAAGGGTTCAAGGCAATTCAAGACACTGCAGAAAAGGGATCAAGTGAAGCTCTTGGATCACCTTGATCTGACTCAAGATTAAGGGGGAAGAAGATTCAAAGGATCGACAAATTCGGTTTATTGTTTATCGCTTTGTTTTCTTCTTTGTATATACTACTTTCAACATTAATGGAAGATTTCCCAATTTCAATTTGGAATTGGGGGCAGACGTAGTCGTAGCGAGGACGATCGACGAACTGCCTGAACAAATATCGTGTTCTTGTCGCTTTTATCTTTTCATTTACGTTCTGTTCATATTTGGTCATAATTGCAAAATTGATTAACGATTCAAGTGTTAAAATTGTGAATTAAAGTTCTGCATAAACATCACAATTCACCACATCTTGAATCATCATCAATTTGAACATTATCACCAAGTGTTTGTCGTTTTGCTTATTCCACTATTACTGCATTGCAAACCAAAGTTTGTCAATTTAGAAGATAATTGATTTTCTGCTGTGAAACATATTGATTCGATAACATATCACTTCATCATTAATCTCAATTATCTTGTGGTTTTGTCACATATACGACCCTTGCAATAACGGTCCGGAATAGACGCAAGTTGATTCAGAACCGCTTTCGCTTTAGTTCGAAATAATTCCGAAAAACTCTGTGAGATCTATTCACCCCCCCCTCTAGATCCTCAGGCCAGCGTCTAACAACTCGGAGATGCACGTTTCCACTTTTTGAGGAGACCAAGGCAACGGACTTGAGACGTGCGTCTCAAGTGAAGGAAATTTAGGAACGGTTGGAGACGGGCGTCTCCTTTGCGTGACGTGGCATGGACGTGGAAAGTGGAGTGGGAGACGGACGTCTCGACTCTTTACTTGGTCTTCTTCAAATGTGGGCCACGCGCAAATGATCATGTCTAGCTCCTTCGTGGGTTGGGCTTACATCTTTGCATAATTGGGTCTTCTTTGCACCTCTTTATTACTTCAACACCTCCCTTTCATCTTTTAAGAGTAAATAATAATGATTTTTGCTCCATATCTTCTTCTTTTCGCTAATAGTCTCAATATGAACGTAAAACCTGAAACATTGCAAATACCCGCATAATATCATAATAAAACAATATAATTAAAAGAAAATGCTAATAATACTTATGGATTTTAAGCTAAATATACGATATAAAATCGTGTTATCAAACTCCCCCAGACTTGAACCTTTGCTTGTCCTCAAGAAAATAATAAGATAAAGACAGGAGGACAGTGAAATGAAATGCATATCCGCCACGTCGTTCGGGTCGTACTCAGCCACAAAGTGTTTTCGTCGGAAACTTATGAGATGAATCTTAGCAATAAACTTACAGTAGCGACACTAGACAACTCTCAGCGTGCAGACCAATCCGAATCATGCTATCATAGCTCGACCTTGACTTATCACCTTGTTTTACCCGTTTCATTCGCGCGCAATCACATTAAGCCCATTATCTTGACACACATAGCAGAGTAGCCGGTTAGTGACTATGATCCTTTTTATGGAGTTCTGGCACATTTATGTGGTATACTCCTTAGCGCTCATATGTGGATTGTGGGGAATCGAACCGTAGTCCTTCCTACCAGGTTCAGTACCAGGTAACTTCTGAACCAATCAACAATGAGTTTTTAATATTTGAGATTTGTAACCGTTAGGTTAAATGATCGTGTGAGGATCACCTTACTTAGTAGGTACATTTCTGTTGGCAGTTAGGCATATAATAATAATTATATGGATCATACACTTATATTCATCAACTCTCTACGTAGTTGGTGTCTAAGACGATGCCAACTGCTAGAATAAACTAATAAGGGTTACTTCAAAATTAAAGTCAATGGTTTCGGTATAAAGGGTATTCAAATCGGTTACGCATACTTGGGGGTTTTAGAGTGTCGGGACGATAAGGGTATTGTCTCGAATCTTTACTCTGGTTTCTATATGTAAGGTAAGTAGCTTCGTACTTCTCGAACGTGCGGGGTCATGTGTTTATTGTTTGAAATAATTTTTGTTATGGCTCAAGATAATTGAAAAGTTATAATAGACACGGGAATATGCATATAAGACTTAAAATTTCATAAATATGCTTTATTTAATTTGAAAAGAAACGTTACAAGGAAAGGAAATAAAAGAAAAAATAATACTAAAGCGAGTAGTGCGACTCCCCCGGACTTAAATGATGTAGTGTCCTCAATGCATAGGAACTACTCCTCGTTGTTGTGGTTTCGAGAACTGCTTGCGCCTCTTGTACGAACATGTCGACGTCTATCAGTAGGAGAGCCATTTCCACGAAGGTAGAGATCATTCAAATGTGTAGCAATTTCAGTGTAGTGGCCATCGGTCCTAATAGCGTAGTCACTGTGCTCTTGTTGAATTTCTCGAATTAGCATTATTGTTTCGTCTTGATTTGTCTGCATAGCTTGAAAAAGTTGGTATTGGCGTTGAATTGCAGCATACATGGCATCGAGAGTAATTGGCGGAGGATTATTCTGAGGAGGTTGGTTAACATCGAAATCATTGTCTGCTTGGTTGAACTCTTGTTCCATTTCATCTACCGGCTCATTATGATGTTTAGGTTGGTTTTCTTGAGGAACTTCATTAATAAGCCTCCAACGTTGAATATAACGGATGTTGATTTGCTCGGGGCATGGCAGGATGACATTTGGAATTAGAACTTTGTTGACGACCAGAGTGAAACGGCCATCATGACGGGGTGACACCAAGTGAGAGTCACGGCAGTAAGTGAGATCGAGGGACTGAACAGGCATCATGTGGTGGGAAAGGGAGATGAGGTCGTCAGCGAGGCCTAAGGCATAGGCCAATGTGGTAATGATGCCGCCAAAATAGAATGGGTTTGTAGCGGGAGCGTTGATGCATCTTTGGATGTGTTGGAGCATAAATGGTGCGGCATTAAGGCGGATATTATTTAGCGCACAAAATAAGAAAAATAACTCATTTTGGTTTACCTTGTGGTTGTTGGATCTTGCAAAAATAGTGTTACCCAAGACATGTTGAAAATAACGTATAGCGGGATTTTGAATGTGAGAAGCGTGAAGATTCCTCCAACCGGTAGCATTTTTGCCAGTCAGATTAAACCATAATTCAAAAGCGAGTTGTTCCCAAGGTCGACCATGGAGTTCTTCGAAAATGGTGCTATGAGCATTTGGTGCATTAGAAAAATGCAAGTATGCAGCAACTTCTTCTTGATCTAAATGATATTCACGGTTAAACATCCGAAATTGGATGTTACCAGTTAAGAGTGGTTGATCAGAAGGAGTGTCGTAGTTGAAAGAGCTAAGAACTCTAAGACGAGCGGCTCATAAGTAGGTACGGGTTCAGTACAGAGGTGGTGTAGGCTAGATTTTGTGAGTAAACGGGTGACACCATCTATTAGACCCAAAGTTTCTAAACACTCAGTGTTCACGAATTTCGTGGGGACAACTGAACATTCATAGAAAGCAAGATATTTGGTTCGTTGAGCATTGTCGTCTTCCTCTCGAAAGATAATTTGTGAAAGGTCGGGAGGTGGTCTCTCAGGGCGCACACTTCAGATGACTGAACACGGAGGCATAGTGTGTTTGGGAGAAAAGAATATGGAGAGTAGAAGAGTAGAAAATGGTTTGGAGGTTGTGAAGATAAGGAATGGTGGTGGGATGATTTTATAGTGAGGTTAGAAAGTGGTGGAGTAAAGATAGAATTAAAAGGGATTTATGGTGGTGTTTGAATTTTGAATGGATGGAAGAATGGAAAATGATGTAGAGTTATGGAGGTGATGATGGAGGGTTGAATATGGTTTATGGTGTTTAAATTGAAGAAATTATGGGGGAGAGAATGAATATTGAATGATGAATTTTGAAATTCAAAATTCAAAATTCAAAATGGGAGTATTGATGTTCTCTGATGGTCAAACGAACAAAGCAGCTGCTACACATCCTTGGGAGACGTGCGTGTCAGATGTGCAGTCTGCTGGGGGACAGAGCCTAGAGACGGACGTCTCCTGTCCTTTGCATGCAGAGAGGTGGTCCCACAGAGGTGGAGATGCACGTCTCCTAACCTAGGGAAGGTGCTTGTCTCGCATGCACTTTGGTGGTCATGTTCTGACAGGTACAGTAAAACATGATAGACAGTACAGAACAATGACATGGTTTAATACTATAAACAGCAAAAATGATGGTGACCAGGCTGAGTGTATTATATGCATTCATGAATATACAGCAGTCAATAGCATAATGTATAAAACACAGTAGCAGTGATGAATAAAATATTGCATTTCAAATTAAAACTGGGTACTGAGTGTTAATAGCAGCAGAATGTAAAATGCATAAAATTAAATTCTAAACTAGGAATAAGAAATTGCTAAAACTAGAAATAAAAATCTAATATTCTAAATGTCAACATCTAGCCACGTCTGTTGTTTTGCACATTAGAATGAATGTGCTTAAAGACTTCGTCGAATTGAGCATTAACGGTGTCGATGAAATCGGAGAAGTGCATTTGTAGAGTGTCTATCTCATCGCGCATATGCTGAACTTCATGTTGCAGTGCATCAATGGCTTGGCCATGTGTGATCGGATGATAATCATGCTTGATCCTCGGAGGAGCATTTCTCGGGGCCACTGATTCAGCGGATGCAGCATGATGTTGTTGTTCAGGCTCGACATCAGTCATATCTTTAGATTGATCTTCTTGTGAACCAGTAAGGGTCTCAGGCTCATACTCAGGAACGGGTTCATCTTCAGGCATAGGCTCATATTCAGGCACAGGATCATCCTCGGGCATAGGTTCATACTGAGGCACAGGCTCGCCTTCGGGAGGATTCATTTCATAGTATCTAGGAGGAGTGTCAGGTTAAGATTCCGATACGTGCATGTCATCATCAAAATGTTCATAGGCTTGTGGAGTTTCAGGAGATGACTCTCTCTCAGGAATCTGACCAAAGAAAAGCCAATTAGCAGGGTTGTGCACACTAGTCTTCGGATTCGGTAAGGTGAACTGATCCAGCACTTGGTTATCAATAAGTAGCTCAAACTGATCAGGACCAAGGTTACCAATGATACCTCGATTAAAGCAAAAATGAATGTCCATGGAGTTATAGGTACCAAAAGGTGTCAATCCAAGCAGTGGTATTCTCAGACCAATAGCATTTGCAATCATAGTGACGAATCCGCGGATCAGAATACGTGAAACTTCGTCTTGCGTGATGCGCTCAAAGTTTGCTAGCATAAATGTAATAGCATTGACCGGACGATTCTGAGAGGTGCAGAACATGATGAACAACTCTTCTCTGGAAACTTCAGTGACATTCTCAGGTTTACCGAAAATGTAGTGAGCGATAATCTTATGCAGGTATCTGAAGGCAGGATTATGAATGTTCTCGGATTGAAACTCATGCTCTTCAGGATTATCGTTTCCAGTAATCTTACCCCAGAAATTTTCCAACTCCCAGTAAGTAAGAAGTTCCTCTTGAACTGTGGTGTATGCATCCGCTCCATTAGAGATTTCTAACATAGCAGCAAAATCACAGACACAAAACTGATATTTCAATCCAAAGAGTCGAAAGAGAATAATTCCTCTCCTCACTCCTTGTCCACAGTTAGGCCGATAAGTCAATGAGCTCAAGAACTCCAGAGTGAGCTTTCGGAAGGTACAGAATTTGCGGAACAGGTGAGAACCGGTCCAACCGATTTGGTTCAGCAAGTACATGACACTTTCGTCGATTCCTAACTTCTCCATAGTCGGGGGATGAGGATAGCGAGTCAAACCCATTTGCCTCTGAGCTAGCTTAGCATATCTCGCTTCTTGTCATCTTCCTCGAAACACAACTTCCATATTGTCGACTTCTTGCATCTTGATAAGTTAGTAACTAAATAAGCCTATAAGTCGAAAAGTATGAAAATTTAGTTAGAATTAGGCTAGTGTTGGTAGAAAGAAAAATTAAAAAGAAATAAAAATTAAAAGATGTAACAAATAATAATAATAATTATAATTATAAGAAGATGAGATTTTTATAACAATGATTAAAATAATGATTATTATTATAAGTGGCAAAAAGCATAAAAATTTAAATAGAAAATTAAAATAAGAACAAGATAAAATAAAATAAAATATTTTAAATAAATAGATAAAATAAAGATAAGAAAAATTAAATAAAAACGTGGGTTGTCCCCCACTAAGCGCTTTGTTTTATGTCGTAAGCTCGACGATTTAAATGAAAATCATTTTCTCGAATGAGCGGGAAGCTCGTCAAGTTTTAAAAGTTGAATATTTTCATCGTTCTCGAGACGATGGTAATGTTTAAGACGTTGCCCATTTACGACAAAAGGTTCGACCGTTTTTCCTTTAATTTCAACCGCTCCGCTCGGAAATATGTTAGTAATTTCGAATGGACCAGACCATCTAGATCGTAGCTTTCTAGGAAATAATTTTAGTCTAGAATTAAATAACAGGACTTTATCGCCTATGCTAAAAATTTTCCTAGATATACGCTTGTCGTGCCATTTTTTCGTTCTTTTTTTATAGATTTTAGCGTTTTCGTAAGCGTCTTGTCTAAGCTCGTCTAATTCGTTTATGTCTAGAATTCATTTTTCACCAGCAGTACTGTAGTTTAAATTTAAATTCTTAATGGCCCAATAGGCTTTATGTTCCAATTCTACCGGGAGGTGACATGATTTTCCATAAACGAGTTTGAATGGGGTGGTTCCTATTGGATTTTGAAAGCTGTTCTATAAGCCCATAAAGCTTCATTTAGCTTGGATGACCAATCCTTTCTAGATATAGCAACAGTCTTTTCTAATATTTGCTTGATTTCTCGGTTAGAGACTTCTACTTGTCCGCTTGTTTGTGGATGGTATGGTGTAGCTATTCGATGATTCACTCCATATTTTCGAAGGAGTTTTTCAAGGATTCTCGAAATGAAATGAGATCCACCATCGCTAATTACCAGTCTTGGTACACCAAACCTAGGAAAGATAACATTTTTAAAGAGTTTGATCACTACTCGTGTGTCGTTTGTAGGAGAAGCGATAGCTTCTATCCATTTTGAAACGTAATTGACAGCTACGAGGATATATTTATTTCTGAATGATGATGGAAAGGGACCCATAAAGTCTATTCCCCAGATGTCAAATATTTCTACTTCTAGAATGCATTTTTGAGGCATTTCATCTCGTCTCGAGATATTTCCAGTTCGTTGACATCTATCACAGTTTGTAACGGCAAAGTGAACGTCTTTCCATAGGTTGGGCCAATAGAGTCCAGATTGGAGGATTTTAGCACAGGTTTTAGACGTGCTAGCATGTCCTCCATAAGGGGCTGAATGGCAATGCGTTATTATACTTCCTATTTCTTCCTCAGGTACACAACGTCTAAAGATTCCATCGGGGCCTCTCTTGAAAAGAAGGGGGTTGTCCCAATAGTATTCTTTGAGGTCATGGAAGAATTTCTTCTTCTGTTGGTAGCTTAGATCAGGGGGAAGTGCACCAGCGGCTAAGTAATTTACGAAATTCGCATACCAGGGTGTAGTGGTCATTGCAAAGGTGGTTGTGGCAGGTTTGTCGGGATTATTTCTTTCTAGTTGAGCTATAAGCTTATCGTAAGGAAAATCATCGTTATTAGGTACGGTTTCAGGTTCTAGGTTTTCTAAACGAGAAAGGTGGTCTGCTACTACATTTTCTGTTCCTTTTTTATCTCTTATTTTTAAATCAAATTCTTGCAATAGCAAGATCCATCTTAAGAGTCTCGGTTTAGCATCCTTCTTGGTTAATAGGTACCTAATAGCGGCATGGTCGGTGTATATTATTATTTTGGCTCCTACTAGATATGAGCGGAATTTATCCAAAGCAAAAACTACGGCTAAAAGCTCTTTCTCAGTTGTGGCGTAATTCATTTGAGCTTCTTCCATAGTTCTACTTGCATAGTAGATAACGTGAAGTTTCTTATCTTTTCTTTGACCTAGGACAGCGCCTACAACGAAATCGCTTGCATCACACATTATTTCGAATGGTTCGGTCCAATCAGGAGGTTGCATGATGGGTGCGGAGATTAATGGTTCCTTAAGGGTTTTGAAGGCTTCTAAACACTTGTCATCAAAGACGAAATCGACGTCTTTCATTAGTAGTTCGGTTAATGGTTTAGTTATCTTCGAGAAGTCCTTAATGAAGCGTCGGTAAAATCCAGCGTGTCCTAAGAAACTTCATATCTCTCTAACGGTTTTTGGAGGTTGAAGGTTTTCAATAACTTCTATTTTAGCTCTGTCTACTTCAATTCCTCTATTCGATACTATATATCCTAGCACAATCCCTTCTTGTACCATAAAGTGACACTTTATCCAATTTAGGACTAAATTAACTTTCACGCAACGTTCTAGAACTTTTTCTAAATTCGCAAGACATCCCTCGAAACTTTGTCCATATACGGAGAAGTCGTCCATGAAGACTTCCATAATATTATCTAGGAAGTCGGCGAATATTTCCATCATACATCTTTGGAATGTCGCAGGTGCGTTACATAATCCGAATAGCATTCGTCGGTAGGCAAAGGTTCCAAAAGGGCAGGTGAAAGTTGCTTTCTCTTGGTCATCAGGATGGATTGGGATTTGGAAGAAACCAGAGTAACCATCTAAATAGCAGAAATGGGAATGTCTGGCTAAGCGTTCTAACATTTGATCTATGAATGGTAGGGGAAAGTGGTCTTTACGAGTGGCTTTATTCATTTTTCTGTAATCTATGCACATTCGCCAACCAGATTCAATTCTTTTGGTTATAGTTTCTCCCTTCTCATTCTTTATCACCGTGACTCCTCCTTTTTTAGGCACTACATGAATAGGACTAACCCATTTACTATTGAATATGGGGTATATTATCCCAACTTCTAATAGTTTCAGAACTTCCTTCCTAACTACTTCGCTCATGATCGGGTTAAGTCTCCTCTGATGTTCTCTAGAGGTTTTCGAGTCTTCCTCGAGCATAATTCGATGCATACAGACATAAGGGCTTATCCCTTTGAGATCAGATATCTTATAGCCTAAAGCTGTTGGATATTTCCTTAGGACTTCTAATAGTTTTTCGGTTTCAATCGGTCCTAAGTCAGCATTGACTATTACAGGTCTTTCAAGTTCGGTATCTAAGAATTCATATCTTAGATTGTTAGGAAGCGTTTTGAGTTCGTCAGTCAGTTTACTAGGAGCAGGTGTAGGTTCAGGTGTTGGTGCTAAACATTCGGTTAAACTTAGGTTTTGGTTTTCTTCTTGTGTGTCATCATCAGATGTTTCGGTTATTGGGATTTCTAGGATTTCAGGGTTTTCGAGTGGTTCGATCTTTGTTTCTCTGACGCATTCGTCAGTGATATCCATGAAATAACATGTGTCGTCAATTGCGGGTGCTTTTAAGAAGTGAGATAGAATAAATTCAATCTTCTCTTCTCCGACTTCGAAGGTTAGTTTTCCTCGTTTAACGTCTATGATTGCACCAGCAGTTGCTAAGAATGGTCTTCCTAATATGATTGGGATGTTAGAATCTTCCTGGATATCCATGATGATGAAATCAGACGGGATGTAGAATTGACCTACTCGCACAGGGATATTTTCCAACATTCCTACAAGGTGTTTAACTGAACGGTCAGCCAGTTGAAGAGACATTCTCGTTGTTTTAAGCTCACCTAGTTTTAGTTTCTTATAGGTTGAAAGAGGCATCAAACTAACACTAGCTCCTAAATCGCATAAGGCTTTATCTATAACAATCCTTCCTATTACACAGGGTATGGAAAAACTACCAGGATCTTTTAGCTTGGGAGGCATGTTGTTTTAAATGATAGCGCTACATTATGCGGTAAGTGTTACAGTTTCGTTATCCTCGAGTTTCTTTTTGTTCGATAGAATTTCTTTTAAGAATTTAGCATACGAAGGCATCTGAGTTATAGCTTCTATGAAAGGTATGGTTATGTTTAATTGTTTCAGAAGTTCTACAAACTTTTTAAATTACGCTTCGGTTTTAGATTTAGCTAATCTCTGAGGGTAAGGAATTGGTGGCTTATAAGGTGGTGGTGGAACGTAAGGTTTTTCTTTTTCAGGTTCCACTTCGGCATTGTTTTCATTTGTTCTAGCGGTTTGATCATCAGTTGATGTCTTTTTGGTTTCCTTTGGCTCTTGTTGTGACATGGGTGCGTTTTGAGTTCTAGGATCGATAGGTCCATCGTAGTTCGTTCCACTTCGCAGTGTAATCGCGTTCGCATGTCCTTTAGGATTAGGTTGTGGTTGAGCAGGAAACGTGCCAGCAGGGGCAGCAGTAGGTGCTTGTTGTTGAGCTACTTGTGAGATCTGTGTTTCTAGCATTTTGTTATGTGTAGCTAAAGCATCTACTTTGTTTGATAATTCTTTTAGTTGCTCACTATTATGAATGTTTTGATTTAGGAAGTCTTTGTTGGTTTGTTGTTGGGAAGCTATGAAGTTTTCCATCATGATTTCTAGATTTGACTTCCTAGGGGCGTTTGGAGCAGCTACAGGCGCTTTTTGATAGCCAGGTGGAACAGCAGGTGCTTGTCTAGGCGCGTACAACGCATTATTGTTCTTATAAAAAAAGTTTGGATGGTTCTTCCATCCAGGGTTGTACGTGTTAGAATAAGGGTTTCCTTGAGCGTAGTTTACTTGATCAGATGGAATACCAGACAGAAGTTGACATTCGGCAACGACATGTCTAGTTAATCCACAAATCTCGCAGCTAGGTGCTACAACAGCCGCGGGGCTGAAGGAGTGATGGCTAAGTTCTCGATCTTTTGAGTTAAAGCGTCTACTTTAGCGTTAACGCGGTCTATACCACTTACTTCGTACATTCCTCCTTTGGTTTGGGTTTTCTCTAGAGCAGCTCGTTCTCCTCCCCATTGATAATGGTTTTGTGCCATGTTTTCTTTGAGGTTGTATGCTTCATCATGGGGTTTATCCATTAGAGCTCCGCCAGCAGCGACATCTATAGTCATTTTAGTGTTATAAAGTAGACCACCATAGAAAGTATGGATGATCAGCCATGGTTCGAGTCCATGACGAGGGCATAGTCTAAGCATGTCCTTGTATCTCTCCCAAGCTTGGAAGAGTGATTCGTTATCTTTTTGGGTAAATCCGTTGATTTGACCTCTTAGCATAGCAGTTTTGTTAGGCGGAAAATATCTAGCTAAGAATACTCTCTTCAGTTCGTCCCATGTAGTTATGGAATTAGAAGGCAGGGACTGAAGCCACTCTCTAGCTCTATCTCTCAAGGAGAAGGGAAAGAAGCGTAATCGAATAGCTTCGGAACTAACTTTGTTAGCTTTGACAGTGTCGGCATATTGCACGAACACAGATAAATGGTGATTAGGATCGTCTGCAGGGCTTCCAAATAATTGGTTCTGTTGGACAGCTTGTACCAATGAAGGTTTCAGTTCGAAATTGTTTGCCTCAATCGTAGGTGGTGCGATACTTGAGTGCGGTTCAGCTCGTGAAGGAGCGGCATAGTCTCTAAGAGGACGAGGGGCAGCCATCTCTAACTTCGGGGTAATTTGATTGATTTGGTCAGTAAAGATCAATTCCTGAGAAATCGGAATTGGTGCTACTTCGGGAAGATTGCAAGCTCGACGTCTTACGTTAACAAAACGTTCGATCTCGTTAATTCGTTGTATTAAATCCCCTCCTTGTGAACGAGTACTTGGCATACAATTGTTAAAACAGAAAGGAAAGAATTTGCCCTAGTCTCTACGGTGTAACAGTGAGTTACGATATCGACTTAAATAGTCCCCGGCAACGGCGCCAAAAACTTGATCGCGACTTTATGTGTCTATAAATCTGATAACTGCAAGTGCACAGTCGTGTCGTGTAGTTTTAAAAGATATCGAATCCACAGGGACTATGAATCGATCTACCGTTATCTAAGGTTACTATGTAAAGCTAAGGCTACTAATATTTTTATTTTTTTCTAAAAGGGAAGATAATCGTGAATTCTAAGAAATACAATAATAACGGATATCAGTATATATTTCGTCTAACTTAGGTGATCCGAAGGTCCATTGGCTATGGTATTCATTCGATTAAAGATCTTTATTAATTTAGTTGATTAAAAGTCCTCCTCTCAAACTCTCGCTCTGTTGATTTAGACCACTATCCTAATTCATAATGTACGCTCTCGCCATCCCATTAGATTTAGAAAAGCTTTTTGAAAAGAACTTAGTTAATAAAATGCTCGCTTTATGAAGTCGTTATCTACTTAAATCCCCTAGTCTCAAACTCTCGCTCTGTTGACTCGGTTCATGCTAGTATTCCCTAACGTACGCTTTCGCCATCCCGCGTCGGGTTTAAAAACACTTTTTGAAAGTAAATAATTTCTAATTAGTTTTACTACGCTTTCGCCATCCTTAAAACTAATGTCCTATGTCTACTATCCAGTTAAGAATCTCAAACTCTCGCTCTATTGATTTTAACCTTAGTCGGCCTTAAAACCTCAAACTCTCGCTCTATTGATTTTAGGACGTTATTAATTAAATTAGACATAAAACCAAAAACAAGTAATATTTAACAAAACATAATTAAGCCAATTTATTTCGGATCCCACAGTTAACTTACTTTACATACCAGTATCGTAATTAATTAGCCAGACATATTGATACGGTTAAACATGCATAAATTTGTTCGGTTTATAATGAAAGGCATATTAAAGGGCATACAATATATCATGCAATTAAATAATATAAAGAAAGTAAATAAATAACCTGAATAAAATAAATCTGAAATAAATCTGGATCTTGAAGTACTCGAACTTCCGCCACAAATCGGATGGATCGTTCTTCGGAAATTATTAGGCGTAAAATTTAAAGGAAAGGAAAATAAAACTAAATCTAACATAAGGTTAGATCTATAAAAGGTTCACAACAATTTCCGATGTGGGAATTGTTATGAGAAAAAGAAAGCAAATGAATAAAATGCGGAGGAAAATAAAATGCTTGAGAAGTGAATTCGGCAGCACTTCGTTAGCCAAATTTCGGACCTAGAGAACTGAGGTATCAGCCTCCTTTTATAGGTGAGGATCTGCAGATACGTTGCTTGAAAATAGGGACTTTTGACTTGGGACTCGGAGACGCACGTCTCCACTTTTTGAGGAGACCAAGGCAACTGACTTGAGACGTGCGTCTCAAGTGGAGGAAATTTAGGAGCGGTTGGAGACGGGCGTCTCCTTTGCGTGACGTGGCGTGGACGTGGAAAGTGGAGTGGGAGACGGACGTCTCCACTCTTTACTTGGTCTTCTTCAAATGTGGGCCACGCGCAAATGATCATATCTAGCTCCTTCGTGGGCTGGGCTTGCATCTTTGCATAATTGGGTTTTCTTTGCACCTCTTTATTACTTCAACACCTCTCTTTCATCTTTTAAGAGTAAATAATAATGATTTTTGCTCCATTTCTTCTTCTTTTCGCTAATAGTCTCAATATGAACGTAAAACCTGAAACATCGCAAATACCCGCATAATATCATAATAAAACAATATATTTAAAAGAAAATGCTAATAATACTTATGGATTTTAAGCTAAATATATGATATAAAATCGTGTTATCAAGCGTCTGTCGCTATAGACCAGTTGCAGGGCTAAGACGATGGAGGGAGGTTAAAGACGACCACGCGTCACCCCCCATTGGCCGGACTGCGCGCGCGTTTGTTTTTTTAAAACAGACCGTTTCTGTGCTTTAAGACGCACGCTCGTACCATGCTCCCTCACCGTTCCAGCCTTCAGATCTTGTAATTCCTGGATCCAACGCACTAGGAGCTGCAAGTGCATCATAGACCCTCAGCCCTGCGCCACACCTGATCAAATGCTAAGTTTTCTAATTTTTTTCATTTTTAATTACATAGTTACTTTTCATTGTATTTATTTTTCTTTTGGTTTATTAAATATTTATTTTCTAAAATTTTTTTATGTATTCATAAAAGTTTATTTTTTTATATTGTTTATTTTAATTTATTTCTTTTATCGAAAGTTCAATTTTTATTTTATTAATGATTATTTTTATTCTAAAATTCGATTCTATTTACAAAAATACTTTTAATCAATTAAATAATTAGGATTTAATCCAATAATTATTTAATTGATATATTAAATCGAACTTTCGACTTTTTCTTTAATTTTTGGCATTATTTAAAATTGTTTATATTATTTAATGGTTTCTAACCCTGATTTATCCCGGTAAACCAGGGTTGTAGATCAGTTAATGCACTAACGTTTCTCTTCCTTATGCCTAATTTTCAGGATTAAACAAGATCCTTCAGCCACGCGCTATACCAGATCGAAAAGCTAAGTTTCTAATTTAACGTCATTTTAATTCTTTATATTTTACCCTTTGGATTAAAATAAGGTTTGCATCAATAGTCAATGATTTTGTAATACACTAACCCTTATTATTTTTCTTTCGTTAATTTTCAGGGTTAACTAACCAATTAAAGCTCAAACCTTGTGGTAACCCTAAACTCATTCTCATTTAATTATTGTTTTTTTCTAACCCAATATTATTACTTGTGGCTAACCTACTTTTTTTATCACTGTTGTTTCCCCCTCCCCATGGTTAATTTTTGTAATTGCTTCTAGTTTGTATTGTTTGGCCTTGAAGGCACTTAAACTGCTATGCTTTACATTATAACTGCGTGGTTAGTAATTCTAGGGAGTGCAACTCTAAACAGAATTAGAATAACTAATTTACAAGATAATATATCTGAATCAACCACGTGATTGTGCACCCACACACCTTTTATGGTAATCCCTCTTGTTGCTTGTTGCTTGTTGCCTTGTTTATTACAGAATAGACAAGTCCCTCAGATACGAGGACGACTCAGAAAATGTTTCCCTCAGTTTATTCTCATCACAAAGATCATAAGTCTCTTCGATGTTGCCTTCGGTTATATGATCTCGTCCCTCAAGGTTGCTTACAATGTGATATGATAGTACCTTTCGATTGCTGAGGCGTCCTCTTTGGTTGCCTAAAATGACGATTTTATCCTTCCCTTAGACTACCTGCCCTCTTTATGGCAGGGACAGTCTTATGGCGAACGATAACTTCGATGACCCTTCAACCTCCAATAAAAGGACTTCCTACCCTCTTATGGTATGGATAGCCCCGAAAGGCTAAAAGAACCTTTTTAATAGGGGTAATTATCTCATAATTGCTTGCTCTAGTTTAAATCTTTTTCTTACCCTTTATCAAAAACCTTCAAAAAGGCTATGCTTATTTACAAGCTAAAGTCCTTATTCAAATCTTTTTCCTTATTCACTGCAAACATTTTCAAACATTTCAAAGTGAGCTAAGCAATTAAGAGCCCATGAAAAACCATGGATGCTAAGGGTGCCTTACACCTTCCCTTTGTATAATTTACCCCCGAACTCAAAATTTCTTTTAAAGGTTTTTTTCTATTCTTTTAGCCTTTCTTTAAGTTGGATAAAATAAGATAGGAAGTGGCATAGTCATGGCGACCTCCTTCATGTATGTGGAGGATTGGTCAATATGAGAGTTCACGCTTAAGTTAGGCCCCTATGGGTGTTTGCATGCTTCTCTTGTATGAGGGAGGTTCGTGCGGATATTCGTGGGTGAGTCGGAGCTTAAGGACCTTTAGATACCTTTAACCCATCTTGACTTTTAGGAACGTAGTGGGGGGACTACTCTTGATGTATGTTGAGAGCATAATCGCTACCCGATACTACAACTCAGATAGGTTCTTTCTCAAAGTATCATTGCATGGTATGTATGTATCATGTTCGAGGGTGCTTTAGGAGGGCTGACAATTATGGGTAACTCCGTAGAACCCGTTGCTGATATCATCCTTATCCTTAGAAGTACCTTTGGGGAAGGGTACCTCACCTGGTCAAAACTCCATGCAAGCCAAGCCTAAGGAAATTGTGTGATTTGTGTGGACTTATTTGTGTTTGTGTATCATGCATACATGCATCATTTGGGCATATCATGACTAACCCATTTCAAGGAATTGAAGGATCTTAACCATATGTTGTTTTGTAGGTTTTGAATATGGAAATCAAAGTTCGTAAACCATTCTTCCTTAATTTCAAGAAAGTGCCTACACCATTGAAGGTTTTCTGTGACAACATTTCTGGTTCTCTCAGGTTCAGCGAGTCTCTCAACACGCTTATAAGCTTAGTGCGAACTAATGTGGATGAAACTCTTCTCAATACTATGATTCAGTTCTACGATCCTCTGCTACATTGCTTCACCTTTAGAGATTCTCAGTTGGTACCATCCTTGGAGGAGTTCTCATACTTGCCGGGACTTCCTGTACTTGATCGGATTCCTTATACTGGTAAAGAAGAAGACCCTAAATGGGAAGACATTGCTGCTGCCCTACACCTACCAAAAGCTGAGATTGAGAAGGTTTGGATTAGTAAGAAAGAATATTCTGAGCTAAGCAATTAAGAGCCCATGAAAAATCATGGATGCAAAGGGTGCCTTACACCTTCCCTTTGT
This sequence comes from Vicia villosa, assembly GCF_029867415.1. Taxonomy (NCBI): domain Eukaryota; kingdom Viridiplantae; phylum Streptophyta; class Magnoliopsida; order Fabales; family Fabaceae; genus Vicia; species Vicia villosa. The sequence continues at coordinate 193,747,881 of NC_081180.1, forward strand.
ATAAATTACCCCCCGAACTCAAAATTTCTTCTAAAGGTTTTTTTTCTGTTCTTTTAGCCTTTCTTTAAATTGGATAAAATAAAAGTCGGTGGCGACTCTTGCCTACCGCGACATTTTCTTTAAAGTGAGTTCACCGTATTACACCTAGAATCTGGTTTTTATTTAGGACAGGTTGAACCAACTAAACCTCATTGGGGAGGGTACCTACCTATGGATTCCATGCAAGCCTTTAAACCTAAGGACACTTGTGTGACTTGCTTGTGTGTGCTACTAACCCTTTGATTTCCTTGCAGGTTTTGCTTGTAGGACTTATTTGCCCCTATTACCTTATGCTTTTACTTAATGCATAACATTTGCATGACATCATGACAGATAACATAGCATATTAACTAACCCTTTCAAGGATCTTAGGGATTTAGGGCGCACAATTTCAGGGGCTCTTATCAAGGACCGAATTCCTATCAAGGGGAAAGAGGATTTATTTTCCTCTGGCCATATGTCTTCCAGTCCAAAGGCACAGTACCTATCAAGGGGCAAGAGGATTTATTTTCCTCTAGCCATATACCTTCAAATTCAGAAGTACAAGTATCGCGAGTCAGAGGGTTTGACCCACTGGATATGGTGAGAAGGACATCCAAGACAAAAGTTCTTCAGACAAAGATGCGACAACTACTTTTCAATGTCGCAAACTGAATTCCTTAAGGATCCTTGAACAGGTTGCTCATCTTCTCTCGCTGTTTAGTTCAGCATAAATGGATCTCGAACAATCACTCAAAGACCTTCAAGCCCAGAATGCCCAGTGTTGCACCCCAAAATTTGCCCTCTTCACAGTGCTGTAAGTTATCAAGGACGGTTATTTCTTCGCTCAGAAATCGAAGAAAAATTAAAGAGTTCCCATTTATCTCGAAATCATTAAGTTCAGGGCTTGTGAGATGAGTTGCAAGAGAATGGGTCATGGTACAATGTTATGAGCTTAAGGAGAGCATTGTGTTCAAGGTGCCATTATACTTTCAATTTATCGACAGCTTATCGCACAAGTTTGGTTTGGATCGAAAATTGAATTGATTTAGAGGTTCATTAGAGATGAGAGTTGGTTGGGATTCATTCATTAAGCTTTGAAGTGGAATGTTCGAAAAGTAATCAAATTGAGATAAAGAGCTTACGCATTAGTTTGATTCAAGATTCTACATTACTCAGAATTTCAAAATCCAAATATCCATATTCTCATTCAAATGTCCATTACAAAATTCAAAACTATTTCCAAAATTACATTACTACAAAGAAAAGTTACATGAAAATTCTAAGCTCCATTTTTAATTCCAATGCTTTGCCAATTTCCAATACATCTCCCTGCACATAAAACCGGTTCAAGCTCATTAATATTCAAAACAAACCGCAACCCGGTAAACCGCAACATTTGACTCCATGAGAACCGAGTCGGTACCGGCATTTAAACCAAAAGAGCACCTTTTCAGCGAAGGAAAAAAAGATCCAGCGGACAATTCAAATCGAACCGGAAAAACGCAGCCCCTGCACTCTTTGATAACAACCAGTTCCAGAATATAACACAGAAAATAAATAAATCGGTTGGACAAAAAAAGGAAATTGAAGGGGGGAGATTCAGATAACAGAAAGTTTCTAACAGAAAATGGGAGAAAAATTGAGAACCGAAAATCATAACAAACTTCAGGGAGACTCTTCTCTCTCGATTGAACCTTCATCACAGAACCTCACCTTCACCACCGAACTTCATACTCCTCCCTCTCCAATCTTCAAACGTTTTTCAATCTGTAAATAAACAAAAAATACCTCTAACCGAATGTAACAAACCTCCATTACTTGCAGAAACGGATACAAAAATCTTCTTCAACCTTCACAACACAGATTCCATGACAGCTCATCCTCTTCTAACCTTCAAAATCATCAGCGATTCATCATCTTCAACATCTGAATCGAGTTCCTCCTTTACACTTCAATTCACTTTAATCATCACGACCTAACAGAAAAACCTCTTCAATCTTCATCTTGAATTATCGATTCATCCTCTTCAATTCTCTCTCGAATATTCATCTTGAAACACACTACTTTTCACCATCGAATTCACCTCACGTTGACGCTCCAATCACCATAGCAACTCTCTTTCTCTCCTGATTCGGTTATCATCATCGAATCCTCTTCGATCTTCAACCTCTCCTTGAACTTCATCGACCTGCAAATTCAACAACATACTTCGAACTTCACTTCGCGTCGTCATAGCATCACCATCACTGAATCTTTAATCCTCCATCAATAATCCTTCAATCTTTCTATGGATTCAAAATCACATCAACAAATTTCAAAGTACATGCGCAACACAGCATCCGCACAACCTGCATCGGAAAAACGAAATGAGAAGAAAGTTGAGGGGAGAAATCGAAGATTCATGAGGTGATGAGAGTGAGAGACGGCGATGGCCGAAGAACGAAATGGAGGTGATGAAAGTCGTTTGCCGTTGCGGGGAGGAGAACGTCGGTGGTCATGAGATGAGAAGGAAGGAGTTCATCACCGTTCACGCTGAAGAAGGAGATCGTGAATTCTGTTGGTCACATTTCTAACCCTAAGCCTCTTTCATTTTGGTTTTTTAATTGTTAATGAAATTAGTTGATAATTGATTGATAATTAGTGGAGATTAATTGAGGATTAATGTGGATTAAATGTAAACCTGACATTTGAATTCATAAAATTTGAATAAAGTTGTGATGGACCATATTGTTGATTCCCCTGGGCCTTGCTACGAATTGTTGTGTGACACCCCTATTAAGCCCAATGAACACCATTTTTGACAATAACAAAAAACTGTGACAACAAAAACAACTTTGGGCCACAACCAGTGGGCTCTGCGCCCTTCACCTAGACTGCACCATAATTTCTGGCTCTAACCCCCCTGTATGCATTTTTATTTTCTTATTAGGATTAGTTTGCTAATAGTTTTTCTTACGGAATAAAATTGACATAAAGTCGCAATATTTTGTTAGATTTGTAGATAGAAAATGCCATGAAAAATATCCTTTGTTAATTTTTGGTTGATAAAAAGATAATAAAAACATGTAATATTTTGCTTGTTAGAATTTAAATGTTTTGTTATATAGTTTAGTTTTTATCGTTTTTACCCGATTTTAGCGTTTCGGTGTACCTTTTGACTTGTAAATACTTGCTTTGGTTTCCATAATACTTGTGTACATATTTGACTAACATTTGAGTGCTATTTCTGGTTGTTATCTTACTTTCGCTCGATTTATGTTTTAAAAGTGTATTAATGTCAAATTTCTCATTTCGTTATCCTTTTTCGGTGTAAAGCACCAACACAATTCCGATTGCGATGTTTGTTATCTCTAACTTGTGTGCTAGTATGCAAGGCATTTGGATAGTCACCGATCGACGCTTGTTACTTGAGTGTTCCGTTTTACTTGCGGGACACAATCTCATTCACTTGTGTCGTGTTCTCATCTTGGAGACACGTTCCTATTACTTTATGTCTTCTTGTTTGGTTTGCTTGTTCCTCTTGCAGGTGTATTGTGATTGCGCTCGACGCGCATGTCGACCTTTGTGTGCTTTCCTGGCTAATCGGTGTGCTGACTATTTGCTTTTGCTTTGCTAGCTCGCTCGCGGGATCCTTAGTTTCCTTGCGTTCTTCGCTACAGTTTACGGATCATTATCCGTTCGGTATTAATCCCGTTTCATTTTATTTTTCTCGCACTTTATCGCTTTCTCGCATCACCCTTTAACATGAGAAGTAGGACTTAGACATGCATCTGGCCAAGCCCTCGAAAGAGGCTCTGTTTTTGTTGGTGTGTTTATATTTGTGCTTTGCGGCAGGGAGTCACGGTGTAATAAGTCCTATATGGCACTCTGTTAAGTCCTCATGGAAGGCACGCGGAAAGGGTTAGTAATCAACCCCCGCCAAGTCTCATCGAGTCTTTTCAGTATGCGCACACTACGCGTTGCTCGCTTTTGAACCTGCACAAGATCTTGTTGTCGAGTATGTCAGGAAAAAGGTTCATGCAACCGGACCCCCGCATTTCCTATAGCTCGCGTCGCTCGACGTTGATGCTCGGTGTACGCACGTACCGTTTTCCTTTCAGATCCGTGACGGCTTGGTTGTTGAGAGGGATTCGCTCCTCTTGTCTATGGCCCGATCATTTTTGCAAGGTCTAATGCTTGGTTGACTTGGGTGATTCGCTCCCCTTGGCTATGGCGGGAATGCTTTTCTACCACTCGGCTAGTGCCCGTGGTCTTGTTTGCTTTACGAGCAGAGCTCGTTTGTGTGATATACTTGTTTGCTTTCGCCTTTTTCCCAATAGGTTGCTAGTTTAGTTTAGACTTGTACCCTTTGTATGATAACATTAGGTAGCAAGCTTTCCGCCTTAGCTTAGGTCTTCCTCATGCATTCTTTAAAACACAAACCACACTCTTTGATTTTCTTTTCTTAAGAGCTTGATATTTCCGCTCCATTCCCAGCATAAGTCTCCAAAGGTCGAGCAGCGGAGTGTGAATGTAACACGTTCACCTAAAAAACACAGAACAAACAGAAACTAGGGCCCGTGCGAGTATAACTCTTTCTTTTCACTACATTTTGAAGGCATTTTAGTTCTGATTTAACACAGTTCGCTTACACACCCATAGATTTAGACACAGGTGTGGATACCATCGAGTACGATGGGCGCGAGGGGTGCTAACACCTTCCCCTCGCGTAACCGACTCCCTTACCCTTTTCTCTGGTTGTGAGACCGTTGTTTTGTTTTTGTGGTTTGCTGGCATTCCCTTCCTTTTCAGGATAAATATGTTAGTGGCGACTCTGTTGATTTTCGCGGTAGCGACACCCAGTTTCAAGATCTGATCCTGAACTTGTCCAAGGGGAAAGATGAGCTAAAAGCCCTCCTGACCAAGAAGGAGAAGAAGCCCAAAAGATCAGTTAGTGCCATCCGATTGGGAAGAAGATTCAGAGGTCCAGCTAAGGGAACCAAAGAAGCAGAAATTCCTGAAGACAATGAACAAGATGACGATGCTAGTATCAAAACTGATGCGAGAGGTAACCCTGATTCTGCCAAGCCCTCTGAGGAAGAAGGGGATTACTACTTTGAGGACGAATATCCTGATGAGAAGTTCAAGTTACTGGAAGATCGCATGAAAGCTATGGAGATTCAGAAAGTACCTGGCCTGGATTTTGAAAAACTGGGACTTATCTCAGGTGTTGTTATCCCTCCTGGCGCTACCGCGAAAAATGGAATCAGAGTCGCCACTAATATATTCATCCCATCGCGGGAAAGGAATATCTGAAACCTAACTCGAAACAAGAACAAGGTCTTTCAACCAGAGAACAGGGCACAGGAGTCGGTTACGCAAGGGGAAGGTGCTAGCACCCCTCCCGCCCATCGTACTCGATGGTATCCACCTATGTTTGTTTCTATCTAAAGGGTGTATCTATCACTAATGCAATGCATGATTAAACCTAAAGTTTTTTTAATAATTATTGTGCTCGCTAGAGTTGCCTCTATGCCTACGTATCCTCTTAAGAAGAATCAGAGCGCCGTAGTTCTGCTCAAGATTTTCTATGTTTGTGTTTTTTTAGGTTTAGGAATCTCCACTCAAGTGATCCCCTTAAACAAGAGGTACGAGAGTTTCCATTACTTTTATTATTTTTCACTATTTATTAATGTTTTATGGTGTTTTATTGATTTTTGTTTGTTATGCAAAAGGGGAACATACATTTCTAACCTAATACTAACATATAAATGACCCTAAGGTCAAGGATAAGGGATCTCTACCTATGTTATCATGCATAGACTACAACCTAAGTTGTTCTTTATGACTCATCTTAATGAAGATTGGAGTCACCGCCCTAAGGGAACATGGCAAGCATATGGTAAGAGATAAGAAAAGCTAAAAGAAAGGTAGGTGACTTAATGAAGTCCCTAACCAAGTCTACTCCTTATAGCACACAATGAATCCCAAGAGAAAACAATCCACAAAAGGTGGAGGAAGAACAAACAATCGTCGCCTCTTAAACTAACAACAATCAAAGCATGAAAGAAGAGGCAAAGCATAAAAATGGGGGAAGAAAGCCCTAGGGCAGTAGCAAACCAAGTAATTGAGTGTCTTAAATCAAACACAAAAGCATCATGGCCTCACACCAAAAATATTCACAAGAAGTTACCAAAGTAATCACATGAATCGTTACTTAACAATTAACAAGCAAACATCAATTAGTCAAAACAAAAAGTAAATGAACACATGGCCTAAGCTTGAGGTCAGTAGAATTACATTGTATTTATAGGTCTAAGACCTTATACCAATCCTTGTTAGTCAATTAGCTTGAAGCAACACAAAGTTCTAACAAAAACTAGACAAAACTAGGTCAATACTAACTAAACGATTTCAAATGGTGAATGAAGTTAGAAAAATGTAATAAAATGATGGAAGTCAGTAGTGAACAGCACCTAATAGATGTTTAAACAATCATGGAACCAAGTCAAGAAGTCTCATACAAAATTATAGGTCATTTGCACAAGTTATGATACAATCGTTAACCAAAAGCGAGTTATTTACATGTAAGAAAGGAAAATTCAAGTAAAATAAGAAGACACGATTTAAAATTTTAATTCCAGGTCTTAGGACCTCTAAACATCCCTAATTATATGTACAAAAAGTATCTAAGGCTATTGCATAAATGCAAAGCAAATTATAGGTCAAATTCACATGGTTATCCGTTTAGAAACGCACATTAATCGGGTATAGAAAACCTAATGAAAACCTAACCAAAACATGGAATTGGACTTTCATTTTTTTTACACATTATCATGTATTAGTCTACTGAAACCACAAAAAAATTGGTAATTATATTCTATACCTAAGGTTCCTAATCAAATTAGTTTGTAAAACATACCAAGACATGAGAAAATGTGAACACACTGAAGAAAAAGATTTATTAAAAATAGTAACCTAAATTCTAAAAAATCTATAAGAAAATACTACAATTATCTAAACACTCTAAAGTATTTGAAATGTATTTTTTCACATTTTTTATTTCAATGGAAATTGGATTATGAATCAAAAGTTATGGAAGAAACAATTTCAAACAAGAATATAAAATCTGTCTAGCAGGGGGTGTGGAAGTAAAAAGATAATGCACTGGATCCAAGTGCTACACGTTTTGGGCCTCAGGATCAGGGGGTGTAGAAAGAGAAAGTGCAAGGCCTAAAAGGAGCATGGCCCAGCTAGCGAAACTACGAAATTCCATTTTTTATTGTATTGCTTCTTTTCATTTTTTGTTAATACGTTAGCATTTGTATTATATCCCTATGCATAACTTAATTCCTATCCTACAGCATGACATTAATATGCAGACTTATATATCAATTGGTCACATTGCAATTTAAGTTAGAAAGAGACAAAAACAAAGCACAAGCCAATCACATCTTTCTAACACCTCCATTGATTAACTGAATTTAATTAAAAATAGAAAAGGAATCAACATGCAGGGCCACGTGAACAGTACCGTTAGTGTACTGCTCATCTTCTCCGATGGACCAGAACGGCAGCCACGACGGCGGTGGCGACGAAAACGAACCCTCCCGGAAACTAAGAATGAAAGACATTGTTCCACTTGGTTTTCTCCCCTGAGTTCAAATCTGAACTCCATTTCTCCTAACTCTTCCTCTAACAGACTAACCGAAGTTAAAAACAAAGCCCTAGATCTATGAATCTTCTCTAAAATACAAGCTAACAGTATCAACACGATCCTCATTTTACATTTAATTCAAACACACAATCATACATTCGAACAGCGACTATTTCGTGCAAAGAATCATGGCAATCTTCATACAAAATGCAACAAACATTTGAAAACATGGTGGTTCTAATTGTCCTAACCCAAATCCCTGATGATGGGAGTACCAGTCCTATACATGCTTCTAATGCGAAGGAAAAGAATCACTTACTTGGAAAGATCTTGAGCGGAACCTTTGAGAAACCAGCTTCTACTCTTTAAGCGTCTTGGATTTCAGAGATGATAATGATGATTACGTGGCTTGCAATGATGATGATTACCCGGATTTGAAGCGTGAGGCAATGATAGTGGTGCTTGAAAATAACATGGTGGTGATGGTTGTAGATAGAGTGAAGATTTGTGGTGGTTGACAATGGTGGTGATTGAAGGTGATGAAGAGTTTGTTGTGGTGGTTGAAGGTGAAGGTGGTGGTTAGAAAACGGTTATGAGAAGATGATGAGAGAACAAGAGAGAGTGAGGAGAGTGAGTAGAATCGAGAAAGAAAAGTGGGAGAAAAAGTCTGAAACTGAAAAAAAGAATCAATGCCCTCTTCCTCGTGAAGCTGCGTTGGTGGCTTATATATGTGGATCCATAGTCCTATGGTGTGGTGTTCATAGTGGATAATTTTACAACCCTTAGGGAACAAGTATTATACCTTTGTAGTAAGTTTTGTTGCCCTCTTTTGTGGTTCAGACTCGTGCATGGCTTGATGAGGAAACTTGTTGGTTGTATGCACTACTATCTGGCAGTATATGTAGGCATCGCCTAGGGCATGCTTTGGTCTTGCCACCAGTTTCGAATGCATGACTTTGTGTCTCTCTAAAATGCCAACCCAATGTCCAAATGAGCTGTTATCGAACTCATTGTAAAGATGGCAGGTAATTGTATAGGTTTTATGTTGGAGTGATTGAAGGCCATGGTTTGGAATTCATCTAAATTCTCCCTGGAACTTGGTGTCTCACCACTGCATGTTTGTGCCTAGCCCGCGTGCGCGGTCTTGCTTATTGTTGTTATCAGACACAAACTTTTAGGGGCATGACTTTAGAGCTTCGTATCTTGATTCACACATCACCAGAAGCTTTAATTCTTGTACCATTTGAAAGAGGACATGGAGGAGGATATTCTGATATTGACTTTGATTCAATTAGGTGCTTGAATCTCCTTGAATATTGATTCAAAGACAACACACCACGTGCTCGATCATTTGTCTCGTGCGTGCCCTGGATTTGTGCCCAGCATCTTGTCAAGACATGACTTTGCCAGGGTGCGACTTTGGTGACTTATATCATGCTCCAAACACAACCAAATTCTATGGTTTTTGTCTTGTTGAATAATGGACATGGAGAGGAAGAGAAAAATACCAAGTTTGCATTTTATGGGTCTTTGTGCTTCTCTATAATCATCTTCGAAGTTGGCACGCCACGTGCTTGATGAATTGCGTCACGCGTGCCCAGAATTTAGCCCAGCAACATGACTTGAATAAATGAAATCCTCCAACTTCAAACTCTTATATCTTTTAATCTAAGGTTCAAATGAAAAATCTTCCAACTACAAAGTTGTAGGATTCCATGGTTTAAACATTTTCTATGTTGAGCTTGTCTTGAATTGAAGCCTAGAAGCACGTGTTAATTGGACCTGAAGTAAGCTGATCAACCATGTTAAAAACCCAAAAACTCCCAAAAATTTCTAAGTATTTTCCACTTTCCACTTTTAGAATTTTCCCCAATTAACTACCTTCCATTTTTAGTAACTTTTGATAAAATCTTGATTTTATTTATTTCTTTGAGCGATTTTCCACCATGAGTCAATATTTGACAGTTGACTTTGACTTTTATCAAAAAGTCAGCTTTTCCTGATTTTTCCGATTCCAGATGAATTTCCCAATTAATCAATTTCCGATCTAATACTCAATCAATTTCCAACCAAAGAGGCTCCAGTGAATATTTCTTCAAGGCCAACACATTTCTCGCTCAAAATCGTCTCTTGCTTATATTTTGACCAGAAAGTCAACAGGGCTGACTTTGGTCAAAACCCTATTATGAGCGATCCTGATGAATCTGAAGCTTGTATCTTTTAATCAGAGCTTTGCCTTGGAGAAGATGAAACCCTGATTTTAGGAAGACTTCAATGGGAATGATGCCATATAATCAGACTTCAAAACTTCTCTTTTGAACCAAGATATTTCTTCTACAGAAGCTCTTTTCTTATCAATTCTAGATAGTAACCATGATATCGATGAATGTAATGGATGAATGGCCTAAATGAGGTATGCACCTGAATGTAATGTGAAGGACAATTGGGGAATAAATAAGTGGGCAAATTTTGGGGTGCAACACCTCCCAAATTCAAGACTCTTACCTTTGCTAAGTATGAAGGAGTTTCCTGTCCCAAGCTGCACTTGAAATCCTATGTGAGGAAGATTCAAGCCGATACTACTGACAAGAAGCTGTGGATTCACTTCTTTCAAGAAAGTATGACTGGAACACAACTGGAATGGTATTATCAACTCGAAGGTACGAATATTCATACTTGGGAAGACTTGGTCGTTGCTTTCTACAAGCAATATCAGTACAACGCTGACCCTGCGCTAACTCGTATGCAACTACAAAGCATGACCATGGGTTCTAACGAAAGCTTCAAAGAGTACGCTCAGAAATGAAGAGACATGGCAAGGAGAGTCCGACCTGCTTTGGCTGACCGAGAGTTAGTTGACATGTTCATGAGTACGCTAACTGGTCTTTTCTACACCCATCTACTTGGGAGCTCTTCATCTGTTTTCATCGACCTCATATTGACTGGGGAACGTGTTGAAAGTGGTATCCAAAGCGGAAAAATTCAGGTGGCCACATCTTCCAGTGTTGTAAAAAAGCCATACAATGGGAAGAATGAATCCAACAATGTTGGGGTAGTCCTGGTCTCTAGTCAGGCGCCAACGCAACAACAATAGAAAGATCAGCATAGACAACATAGTACGTTATTTACTCCACTGTACATGCCATTGTCTCAAGCTTTGGAACACTTGCTCAATCAGAGTCTAATAACTTTATTGCCTTCATACTCAGCTCCAGCAAATCCCGCTCCTGGGTACAAGCATAATGCTAGATGTGCTTATCATGCAAATAGTCATGGTCATGATACAAAAGATTGTGGGCCGTTGAAGCATAAAATTCAACACTTGATTGAAGGAGGGATCATTGAATTTGGCCAGCCAGAAGAGCCTCAGAAAGTCTAATACAATAGATATATAGAAGGATGGCTTTTAGATCATTAGTTTTTACTTGCATTCGCAATTTATATTCTATTTGTTTACACATTTGTCTTATGACTGACATTATATGTTTTGATAATAATCATTAATGCATTGCATACGTTTGTCTTGGCTTATTTCTTCTCTTATTATTATATTAAAACTTTGTTTTTACTTTGTTTTCTTTATAATATTCAACTCTCGCTAAAGTTGTGAACCTTTTAAGGGAGGATGACGAAAACGATACCGCGACCTCATACAGTATGCTTTTGAACAGACTGTGCTGACGATGTACATGCATTGTTTCAATTCCTAAACATTGGAGATATAAGGATGTTCATCCCTAGTCAATAACTTTGAGCCTGAGGTGTAGAAGTTTTCTTTCTTGTACAATTTAAAACCCTTAATCATAACCTGGGGCAGGGTAGTTACTCAGTTATGCCAGTGTTTCTTTTACACAATTAGTGATGAGTTCCTGTAATCATTAAATCAGGAAGTCAATATTGATCAAAATAAAAATGTTAAGTCAAAACCTATGAAGGAGAATTAAGCAAAATTGAGACATCTCGTTGACTGTAATCTCAAAATAAACAGTTCAGGCAAAAGTCTTTTGGAGCACGAACGCACAATTAGCTAAGCATAAGATCGGAGAACATCACGAAGATTGGGATGGGCACCAATAAAACTTTGAGCCATTATCCTTTGTTTCTTAAAACCGTGAACCAAGCCACATTACAAACCTTAAAAATCCTAACTAAAGCATGGTTAGTTTGAAAGCGTACCATTACCAAAAGGTATCCTGACTCCTTAAGGTTTACCATAAATCCAGAGTTGATATCATGTTTTTACAAATATCGCTTTCTTACATCTTTTGTTTTACTAAAAATGTTTTTAAAACTTCAAGACTGACATATGCATTGCATTTTTATGAGTGTCATTATAAAACGATTTTGTCTACATAATTTCAAATCTTGGACATCAGGAAGGATCTGCATGGGGTATGACTTGTTGATGTTTTTATTGGCTGATTGATATCTATGTTTGGATAAAATATAATAGAAGCAAAATGTAATAGAATGTATAAGTCTTAAAAATATAAAAGAACAAAACAGGTACAAGCAAGATGTTATATGGAATGTCATGACATCAACTCACGACATCGCGCCTGCAGAACTGGAACATGAAGATTCAGTTTGATACTCAACAGATACAGAATATTCTTTGGAATATTATAAAATCCTATGTGGCGCATATTTAAAGGTCAAGAGAATCAAGTCAGAATATTGGAGAATCAAATCAGAATATTGAAGATTCAGTAGTTTCTAATTTAGGAGATAAATTAGGAAACTTGTGATTGAAGACCTTTCTTTTAGCAGAAGATATCTGCTGATTTGTAACAACTAGGAGTGCTGCGATTTGTAAGCCCAAGTCCAATTGGGAATAAGTTATAAAAAGAAACCTTTGTAACCTAGTTCAAGAGAGCAAACCGTGTATAGAAAAGATGTAGTCATTATGGTTTGTATAGGTAGACCACCCAGGCTGTGGGATGGCTGCCATGTCCTTCTCGAAACCTGTAGGTAAGAGAAGTTACTGTTCTCACTCGAAACCTGTAGGTAAGAGTTGAGTATTATGTTCTTTATTGAAGCTGTGAAGCAAGATATAGTTAGTTTTTCTTGTTAATTGCTTAAATAGTTGTTACATGGTTGTAACAGTTAGGTATCACTTGGGAGTATGCAGAGGTTCTCTTGTCTTAGATGAAGTTCTAAGATAAAGGTTGCATTGGGTAGTGACTAGGTAAACCAGAGGTTTTTTATCTGTAAACTAGAGGTAGTTTACATAAAATAGTACTAATGATAGTGAAATCTTCTTCCTGGCATGGTAGCCCCCATAGTAGGTAGTTAAACCGAACTGGGTTAACAATTCACTGTGTTATTTATCTTCTGCATTTTTTTGTTTGTTCAGTCTTGGATGTTGTAACATCGTGTATAACATCAGGTTCTGGTTTGATAACTTGTCCAGTTACAAAACTAATGAAGCTTTCAATCTAGTTATGTTGACTGAACTAACATGGTCTCGATACTCATGGACTCCGTCTTCTAAGGGGTAATGAAAATTTGGGGATTATTCTGTCCTTCCTTAGCTAAGCTGATAACAGTTCAGATGTCTTGACATCGGGATTGACATCCTGAGTCTGTCATACCAGAATTTCAATTGGTATCAGAGCAGGCATCCTGTCTGTCTCTGGATGAGATCCATGGGGGGTACTTTCTGGTTGTGCTGAAGATAGAAGATTGCTTGAACAAGGAGTGTTCATATTGTATGCTCCCTTGAAGTGAATGATGGACCTATATGTAGAGGATAATACCAACCTGTCCAGAGCTGTTGATGCTAGAACAAGGAGAGCTAAATCAAAGGGCTTCATGCGGGAGTGAAGAATTTGAATTGAATTGTTCAGCCTGTATCTATGAACAGAGAAGGAAGGTATCAAAACCTTCATGCGGGAATGAAGATGTTGATAAGGTATCCTCTGTGCCTATGTGGTTTTATCAGGTCAAGAATTTGGTTATGTCTAGTCTATTGTTTGGTGCAAAAGCAAGCAATTTGCAGGGTTGAGTTACATTCAATCCTTGGATGTCATGCTTACAATTGGTTCATGGAGTAAGCATTGTGTAAGTTCTGTTTCTATATGGCTATTTTTCGCTTCATAGCCTCTGGTGCAACCCCTATTGTAAAAGAAGGATTCTAGGGTTACTTATATTCAACAGACTGTATGGAAGAACCTTACATCTATAATTAAAGTGTCAAAGATACTTGAGTAATCTCTCAAGTCCACTCATGATGGCAAGGTTTATTAGAGTTGATGAATGTCAACTGATCAATGATATTCATAATCATCTGCAAGTGTGAACCTTGAAGAGTTTCAAGGCTTGAGTGTTCCTAGAAGGAGGAACAAATGTCCTACTAGACGTTGGTACATTAGTACTGGTATGCAGCTACCAGTTAAAGAACAAATGTTCTAGTGCTAAACTAATGTAGTGTGAGAACATTAGTTTGGAGCCTACTCCTGATCTGGAAGAGGAGACATCTGATTATAAGTTGATCAGGACACGATCAACATGTACTTCTACTCCAAATCTTATTTTGTGGGAGATTAGAAGTAAAAGCCCGGTGCTAAAGAAGACTTATGAAGGTATTCCTTTCTGATCCTTTATGCTTAAATCAAGATGAGCTTATATCTGGTATCTTCTTCTGATCAAAGGAACCAGATATGTGGATTTTCATTCATAATCATAGAGCAGTTGTTGGAGCTGAATATTGTGTCTCAACCACAGTGAAATATGGTCACGAATGTTGACTGCCCTAGTTGTTATCCAGAAATGTTAGTGTTATTTGGAATCAAGGAAGTCAGATGGCTCAGAAGAATCTGACTATTTTAGTGTTATGTCATAACTAAGTCTGTTCCAGAAACCTAAATGAGGGAGTATTCTCTATAGGTACTGACTATGGCATCCATCATCTCAAAATCAGATCGAAAGTCTGAAAAAAAGCTTATTGAGATTTTGGCCATTCTATTCCTTGATATGCCTGGATGTTGCTGATAATTACACTCTATTGTTTCCACCCCAAGTGTTATGAATTCGATGTTAGCGATGTTAACCAAGAACCATGAAGGATGATGTCATATCAGATGTTACAACATTATCTCAAGGTCTTCGGTTTTTTTTGTGGTTATTGCCAACAGTAAAGAAAGGAGGTGATCAGTCAGAATATTCTAGTGTGAGTAGTAAATTCTAACTGACTAACTGATAAGTACTTTGACGGGAGACTTAGTACTTATTAGGTGCAAACCTGGATGCAAGACTAAGAAGAAGAAATCAGTCTAGATGAACCAGTGTGAGTAGTAAATATTACTGAGTAATTAATGAGTACTTTGACAGGAGACTTAGTACCTATTAGATAAGAAGCCCTTCCAGTTGTGTATTCAAGGTTTAGTGTGAACTAAATGTTATTTTTCATTGTTATCCTCACAAGTTCAGGAAGTTTGGCAATAGTATCTAGTGAAAGCATACTGATGCTGTTAAATATCTTGATGGGTGCTGGATATTTGCAATATCTGTATGAAGAGAAGAAGTAAGTGTTGAAGAAAAGATCTAGATGAATATACATCATCACTACTATTGCAGAATGTGGCAATCTGAATCTTGTGTAGCAAGCAAACTGAAGATTCTAAACTTGGAAACTGTGGAAAATTCCAAATGAAGGGTGCTTCAAGGAAGAACATCAAAGATGTCCAAAATTTGTATAACTCAAAGGGAGTAAGAGAGTATGGAGATCAGCATGGACAATGTTATTCTGCTTATAATCTAATGGAAAGCCTCTCAAAGACTAATCTTTAAGCCAGAAGAACAATGTCATTCAAGATGTCAGAACATAACTCAAGACATGTTTTATCCTTGAAAACCAGCAAGGATTATTCTTTGGATTATCATCTAAAAACATGTATTGATGGTGTGTATCACTTGTTCTAACGAAGTGCATGTTCCAACCTATGCACATATCCACCTGATGCAGTTCCTTTTCAAACAAACATCTCTTGATCAAGATATTTGTTAAAGTCCAGGTATGTTGTGTAAATTGCTCAGGTTTCTAGAGTCTTTTTCATTTTATTTGTTTAGTCTCTCATGTCTTCTTTCGGATATGAGTAAAGTCTAGGTTATGTTTGTTAAATTGTATCAAGAATAGGGTATAAGGGTAGTGTTCAAGCATTGTTAAGTCTGAGGTCATTCTTTACAGTTGTTTTGTAGAGAGTAGAGTCTTGTTTCGCGTCATGAACACAAATTGTTTCTTGTGTTCTAAGTCATTATGTGGAGGTAAGTTATCTCTATGGATAATCAGAGTTTTTGAGTTTTGATGTCTGGCAAACTTATGTGTTGGGTGATGTCAACGTCACAATGGGTTGTTATCCTAGAAGAATGTCTAGGATTGTGCATGTAAAGTTAGAAAAAGCGACATTATTGTCTAAAGTGGCAGTTTTGACATAATGTGGATTAGAATAGGTAGGTTTTGATCTTGATGTTAGTAATATGTTCTGGAAATACATGATTACTCTCATGATGAAGACTTCACTAAGTAAGTGCGACTATGAAAACAGAAGTATGGTGATCTGATCAACATAGCTGAAGATAAGGAGGATCCGTCTAGATCAAGTAAGAAAGGGTGTTAATCATTGTGTGACATTGAGAAACACCATATCAAGAGGGATTTCAAATTTTCTTGCAGACCATGATCTGATATAAACATGGTAAGGTAATGCTCAGCAAAGTACAAGAAGTGGCAGTTCTTTATGTTGAGATTGTGGAAACCCCTTTGTGTGTGCATCTAGTGTCAAGAGGTCATCAGTTGATCATTTTAGGTAGAGATAAGTTAGTAGACTAGGCTCTGTTGCAGAAAGAGATATGGACTGTGTGAAATATATTGGTAGTACTAATCTGTACAGCACAACTGTATTTTCATGTCAGACACGATGTTATAACATCTAATTTTTGGTGTGAGTATCTAATGTAAAGGAGCAACATTGATAAAGAGAGTGTCTTCGGCAGGATAGTTGAACAGAGGGTGAGCTCTTGAAGATATGAAGAAGCGTCTTATATTTTCCATTCATCATTACAAGTTTTTCCTTGAAGAAGCTCAGACTATCTCAGATAGGGGGAGTGACTTCTTAGGTCAAGATATATTCTTCAAGAAAAATTGTCTTGGTTAGAAATGCTCTAACATCATAGAAAAGGTGTACTAATTCAGAAGAAGCACGTGCATGCTCTTCTGATAGAGTTTGATATAACAGGGTGTAACATTATTTTGGGTTATCTGTGAATGGTTGAATCTAACCTTGTGCAACTGGAATCCATAATTCTTTCTCTGGACTGATGAGGTGGCTGTGTGTTAATAAGTGTTGGAAGGTTCTTCACAGTTGCATTAAATAGTCTCAAGGTGCTCATAACAACAGAGGTCTATGTCTATGACTAGTGGGTCAATAGAGTAACTGGGAGGTCTGTTACTTTGTCCATAGGATGCTTTGTCAAAGTCTGTTGAAGAATCTTGAGTTATGTGCTTAAGGGGTTAAAAAGTGACAATGCCTGACAGATATCATGACATGTTTAAAGACATTGAATCCACTGAGTCAAAAACTGCTTTGAAAAGATTAATTGTTTTTGGACTGTCTCCTAATCAACCGTTTGACCGTTGAACAAAACCAAGACCATCACTATTTCCTATAATCTCAAATGGCTATAAAATGGGGTTTCCACATATTACAGAAATCAAATTCTCTCAATATGTCTTTCGTTTGTGTACATATAAGTCGTGTCTGGGTCTGGTACAGTGAAAGGTTCCTTTGCCAATGTTTGGAAAGTCAAAGAAAAACACGGGCTGGGGAAGTTAGTTGCTTTTGTCATTAGTTTTTCTGTGAGTTCAACAAAAGTGTTCCATCATATACAACCTTCTGTATAGGATCTTTTGTTTTTGTGATTTGTGATCTGAGTTATGAACATAATTTTGATTTGTATTCTGAGTTACGAGGAGTGGTGGTAAAATTTCAGTCATGTTCTCTCTTAGGCCTTAAGCTAGGATTTGGTTTCTAGTTGAAGACTGAGTAAGAGTTCTTTTATGCCACCATTGGTCCTCAAAGACAAAGGCCTTCTCCCATCGTCTTCCTCATGTACACTAGTGTTGCATGAAGATGTTCCACCGCATATTATGACATTGGTTCTATCTTTGTCATATTATGGCTAAATAGGGGGAGAAGTTATGATTCTGCTACTGTCAAAAGAAACAAAGGAATATTTGAAGACAGAGTAGAACGTGAAGACCTGAAGAACAGAAGAGCAAGAGCCTAATTCTGAGAATGAAAACGATCTGTTCTTCTTTGTTGTCTTGAAATTTGAAGTTATGTTTTGCTGCATATGTATCTTCTAGTGTATGTACAGTTTTAACCAAAATATGCCAAAGGGGGAGATTGTTGATGTTTTTATTGGCTGATTGGCAACTATGTTTGGCTAAAATATAATAGGAGCAAAATATAATAGAATGTATAAGTCTTGCAAATATAAAAGAACAAAACAGGTACAAGCAAGATGTTATATGGAATGTCATGACATCAACTCACGACATCACGCCTGCAGAACTGGAACATGAAGATTCAGTTTGATACTCAACAGATACAAAATATTCTTTGGAATATTATGTAATCCTATGTGGTGTAGATTTAAAGATCAAAAGAATCAAGTCAGAATATTGGAGAATCAAATCAGAATATTGAAGATTCAGCAGTTTCTAATTTAGGAGATAAATTAGGAAACTTGTGATTGAAGACCTTTCTTTTAGCAGAAGATATCTGCCGATTTGTAACAGCTAGGAGTGCTGCGATTTGTAAGCCCAAGTCCAATTGGGAATAATTTATAAAAAGAAACCTTTGTAACCTAGTTTAAGAGAGCAAACCGTGTATAGAAAAGATGTAGTCATTAGGGTTTGTATAGGTAGACCACCTAGGCTGTGGGATGGCTGCCATGTCCTTCTCAAAACCTGTAGGTAAGAGAAGTTATTGTTCTCACTCGAAACCTATAGGTAAGAGTTGAGTATTATGTTCTTGATTGAAGCTGTGAAGCACGATATAATTAGTTTTTCTTGTTAATTGTTTAAATAGCTGTTACAGGGTTGTAATAGTTAGGTATCACTAGGGAGTGAACAGAGGTTCTCTTGTCTTAGATGAAGTTCTAAGATAAAGGTTGCATTGGGTAGTGACTAGGTAAACCTGAGGTTGTTTATCTGTCCTACCTTAGCTAAGCTGATAACAGTTCAGATGTTTTTACATCGTGATTGACATCCTGAGTCTGTCATACCAGAATTTCATAACTAATGACTAAAAGTCCTCCCGACAGATAAAGTTGTAGAGACATCTCGTACGCCTGACTCAATCAGCTAAAAAGCCTGTATATACAAGGGGCATGACATATTATTTACCCATATACCAGGGGAAATCTAGTCACAGTTCAGAGAATCTCTCAAAGTCGTTGAACCACCAGAAAGGCTAGGCCATCATTGAGAGCATGTTGCATTAGTCACAAATTTCAGCAAGAGCTGTTTAGCTACTAGTATCAGATTGTGTCAGTATCCGTCTCTCCTTCGAAGTTCTAATTCCAGTAATCTCAAGCATCAAGCATACCAAGTTACTGATTCCAGGGTCAGGTAGACTCCCACAAGTGAAGGACCATATATAGTTAAAAAGTGTTTTCCAACAACAAGTACTCAAAGATATGGGGCAATGAAAAGTTGAAATATCTGAGAATCTTCCCCACAAAGCAATTTTCACAATATATCCCCACATAGCAATCCTCAAGAAGTTAGCTTCAAAAGATCCCTTCCCAACAGAGACTTGGTTCCCCAACGAAGTTTACATCTCCGACACTGCCGGTTCTCCGACACAATCTTCTTCTCCAACAGGGTTTATTCAAAATCTCTATCCCCATAAAAGTTGACACTCACATCTGAGCTTGATCTTATAGTACATCAGAAGATTATTCTTCTCGCTTGTTCCCGATCAGGACACATTAGGATTTAATCACTCAAGCCAATCTCATCCCCAAGCCAAGACAAAAAATCTCCAGATGGATATCCTCGAACAGAAGACAGGAATTCTAAATCCCCTTGTCATCATATCCAACAACACACTGAGATTTATTTTCTCAACCAGCAATTGATATACAGAGTTACCAATATGCTTCGACTATATAGTCCATCCCTGCATCATTCATAATGCATACATAACATTCAGCATTCTCGTTTATTTTGAGAAACTCATCACACAATACATGCATCATGACATTGCATAAAACTAATTTTTCCTTTTCAGGTCATTTCACAATCATAAGAACATTATCATCCAGATACGGTGCAAAGATTATCGTATCAACGATTCAATCTTAACGCTCATTCAAGACACAAATACTATTCTGATGCTTCATTTCGGGTCTTTCTTCAAAGATAATTCAGAAACAATCAAAGAATTTCTCATCCTTTCTAGGAACCTTTCTAGGTAGTCTTCTCTAAGACGTTTCATATCCTTTCTAGGAACTTTTATAGGTAGTCTTCTCTAAGATGTTTCATATCCTTTCTAGGAACCTTTATAGGTAATCTTGTCTAAGACGTTTCACATCCTTTCTAGGTCGGTCTAGTTTAAGACATATCATATCCTTTCTACGAGCCTTTCTAGGTAGTCTTGTTTAAGATGTTTCATATCCTTTCTAGGAGCCTTTTTAGGTCAGTCTTGTTTAAGACGTATCATATCCTTTATAGGAGCCTTTCTAGGTCAGTCTTGTTTAAGACATATCATATCCTTTCTAGGAGCCTTTCTAGGTAAGTCTTGTTTAATATATATCATATCCTTTCTAGGAGCCTTTCTAGGTCAGTATTGTTTAAGATGTATCATATCCTTTCTATGAGCCTTTCTAGGTCAGTCTCGTTTAAGGTGTATCATATCCTTTCTAGGAGCCTTTCTAGGTAGTCTTATCTAAGACATATCTCCACCTTTTTAGGTAATCTTCTTTAACATATTTATCCAAACTTTTTTAAGATATCTCTTTCCCTTTCAAGGAGCTTTTTAGTCAGTCTTCTCTAAGACAATTCTTCCCGAGCTTTGTCTAAATCCTAATCTTCTTTACATCAGTTTTCTATCCTTTGTTTGAACTTATTCAGGTAGTTTCCTTTAAGACGTCTCTTATCACGACCTTCTTTAAGCCAATGATCTACCCTTTCCAGGAACTTCTCCAGATAGTCTTCTGTAAGAAATTACTTCATTTTGATGAATCTCTCCTTCAGATACACTCAATGCATATGATCCATTCTGAAAAGCATCTGCTTTAGACCAAAATATTGTCAAACATCTGGATGGCATCTTTAAGCCCATCCCCGACAACACTCTGCCAACAACTAGGTGGCATCTTTAAGCCCATCTCCAACATTATTTCCTACACCAGCAAGCATAAATTTCTGGGTATTCTAGTATTCAATCCTCTTCCACCTTCAGATCACGATAGGCAAACAAACCAATCTGCATCCTCAAGTTTAAGAAGATTGAACAGGGGCAGCTGTCATACCCCAAAATTTTCCCACCATATTTTAAAACAAATTGGCTCGGGAACTGAGATCTCCAAATGTTCAAAATGGTACAAGAAGCAAGCACATTCACTCTTCTCCTAAAACCAAGGTCTCCAAGATTAGGGTTTTGACTTCTCTCAAGAAATTTGGACTTCCAAGGCCTCAAATGGACTTCATGGTTTCCCATATGCTTCAAAGAGTTCCAATACCAATTTTCAAGCCTTGATTCACGAGACTGCTTAGTCAATTGCTCAAAAGGACAACAGTCGGCTAGGTAAAAAGTCAACTATGGTCAATCTATAGTCAAAACTCATGATTTTTGGTCAACATTAACATTTTGAAATCATATTCATCATTTAATCAAGGGTTGATCATGATTCATCTGGAAAAGCTCCAAAAATCATCAAAAGATAAAGGTTCCAAATTTGGGTTTCAAGGAGAAAGTCAACTAAACTTTGACTGGACACATAACGCTCACATGGTTCATCAGAAATTGTCCAACCAAAGCTCATTCTCAAGGAAATTCAATTCTCTACAATTTTGATGTTGGACCCAAGACTAAGAAATGCATCATTTGAAAGATATGAGACAAAACATTACATGTCTTTTTAAAAGTTCACAAAAGGCCGTTTTTTGTCAAAGCAAATACCATCAAGATAAAATCTCCAAATGCAACAAAGATTCCAAAGTGGATTGTAGAAGACATCTTGAGATTTCCAAAAAGTCCTAGAACACCTTCATAGGATAAAAATTGAGTGAGTTATGACTGTTAGAAGTTGGGACGATTTAAGGAAAAACATGAAATCCTAAGTGATGAATTTTGTATTTTCAAGTAATGGGCCATTGGTTTTGGACTTTCCACGTGGTAGCAAGCTCATTAGAGGCCCAAAGATCATTTGGTATTTATTTTATGATTTTTATTTTATTTATAATTGAATTTATTAATTTAAATTCATTTTAAATCAAAAGTAAATCAAATAAAATCATACAAAATATGCCATGGAATATTCTCCTCATCTAAATGAGATCCATTCATCATCCAAGGGCCATAACATGTTAAAAAAGTTATGGTAAATAGATTAAGACTTGATTTAGAAAGTTTTCATATAATTTTCAAGTCAAAATCTTTTCTAATCAATCCAATGCTTTCTTTCCAAATCTCTCAACCCTAGTTCAGCCTCATATATATACACAATCATGCAGCCTCACAAGAGAACGACTAGAACGCCTCCAAAACACATTTGAGAAACTTCAAATATTCAAAAACCTAGGGCAAGAGAGATTTCTCTCTACAACACGTTTCAAGCAGCTACAATCATCCCATTCTACTCCTGAGACATTATAGAGTAAGTGCATATGGTTTGTGACACGTGATTGTGCCTAGAACACAAACACCATGATCACCATATTCATGCATTCTTCAAATTTTCGTATCCTATTATATAGTGTGTTTTAATCCGATCTAACTATGTATTTGAGCTTATAGCATGTTTTAGAGAAGGTTTAGATTGGTGGTTGAAATCTTTAACGTGTGAAACGTTATCTACCATTGCTAGGGCGTGAGCTTGGAGCCTCTTTGTTTTCACTCTTATAGGCATTTACGGGCTAAATAAATACAACCATTGGATTCAGGGGATGATTTTAGGTCGATCTGGGTAACTCTTGTTGTTGTTTGATTCGTTTTCTTGCAGGTTCTAATTCACAGAATTGGCTACGAAATTATCGTAGCAAAATTGAAGCGAATCTGTGGCCATTTCGTAGAAAACGAAAAGGGCGTGGAACGAAGAAGACGATGAATAGGAAATTGGATCCATTGACCACACGTGCTACACTACTAATGGCCGATCAAAAGTCTTGTTTCTCTCCCTAATCCCCATTGGCTTATTCGTATCAGACTGGGACCCACGCGTGGACATTTTGACTAAAATTAACAATTAATTTTATTTTATTACTTATTAATTGATTGTGGTTTTACTAACAATAAAATGCGCGCAGTTGGATGTTCATAGAGGCATGTTGGTCACTTGCAGGTCCTGGGTTCGAACCTAGGCTTTGTATAAGGTTTTTTTGTTTTGCTTGATTTGCAGATTCAGCACTATCACCCCTTAAAGGACCACGGTATACCACCATGTGCCAACTATTGGATTCTCATCAGAGCCAAATCTGAGGGCCCCAACACCTGCCTACCATAAACCACCAAAGGCCTCGCACACTGGATTAGGCGCCACAGATATCTTCTTTCCTTTTCTTAATTTTTTTTCTTTTCTTGTTTATTTCTTTAAACTAATTTAAATTATTAACACTTGATTAACCCATAATTGATTATTTAACCACACCATTAATATTAGGTTTTTCTTAACCAATTAACTTTTTTTCCATATAATTAGTTTTATTTAATTTAAACTAATGGGCTTTTATTAGGTAATTTTATCATAAAAAATACCAAAAACAATTAGTTTTTTTCCTTATATTTTTAATTAACCTTCTTTTTTATCTTCTAAATAATTTAGTGATTAGGATTGATAATTAGATATAGGTTTTTTAATCGACTAATTTTATTCGTATAGAATTATAATTAACTAGGTTAGGATTTAAATTTATAATAAACTAGTAATTAGGTTAAAATAGGTTTTTATTTAATTCTAACCCTAAATTCATCCTTTCTTCCGATTCTTCTTCTCCCCGTCTTCTCCTCAATGATTGTTGCATGTTTGTTTATCTATTTTCATTTATATTTAAATTCTATAAATCGATCTTTAGGTCGCGAGGTTATTTTTGTAATAGCGTAGATTTATTTCCGCACTTTACTTTCCGCATCCCCATTTTTGGTTATGTATCCCTAATCTCGAAGTCTTGTAATAGCGTAGGACTCTATCTTTCTGCATTTACTTTCCGCACCTATAAACTGCTTAGGTGTATGCTAATAGGATTGCATGGAAAGACTAAAACTGAACCGTTAGCTCACTAACTTCAAAAGATTAAATATCTGAATCTAACACACTTCGTACACACCCACCTTTAGGGTAAACCTCTTCGGGTGCCTTTCGAATAATAGTCAAGTCCCTCGAACGTGAGGATACCTTAGCATATGCTGCCTTCATTCGAAATCAGCATAGCCCCTTCGGAATAAAGATCATAGTCCCTTTGAGTTGCCTACGATAAAATGATCTCGTCCCTCAAGTTGCCTACGATAAATGATGATAGTCTCTTTGATTGCTAATGTATCCTTACTTGTTGCCTTTATGACTATTCACATATCATAGGACTTCATACCCTCTTTATGGTATGGATAGACCCTATGACAATTCGATGACCCTTCGATTACCCGCACATCCATTGTATAGGACTACCTACCCTCAAATGGTATGGATAGTACTATCGCCTAAGTAAAGACTTAAAGAACAAGTTAGACCTTACAACTTATGGTAGGTAACTCTTAAGTGTTTGCTCACAACAATTCAAATGCTTTTCCCACCCCGTTTTTTGACATTGTCTTTTTCAGACATTCTCAAAAATAAAACTATTTTTCTAAACACACACGACACTTTTTCAAACATTTAAAAACAAATCAAAGTGAGCTAAGCAATTAAGAGCCCATGCATAACCATGGATACAAAGGGTTCTTACACCTTCCCTTTGTATAACCTACCCCCCGAACTCAATCTCTTTAAAAGGTTTTTCATATTCTTTTTGCCTTTCCTAATTGGATAAAATAAAAGTCGGTGGCGACTCTTGCTATCCGCGAAATAAATAAAAGTCAGTTCTCCCACCGTATTACAGTCCGTACCCTTCTTATGAGTCACAACAATCATCAGATTAACGGCCTCATTTGTGACAAGGAAGATCATATTCTTATTGCTTTCTTTATCTCCCAAGTTGATTTTTGAAGCATCTGCTCTCACATACCAGGATTTTGAAGCTTGGTCTATTGTCGATGGCTCCTTCTTTAGATGAAATCCATGATCAATAGATAGCTCCCTTGGTACCATGTTCCATGCAGTACTTCCCTTGAACAGGTTGAAGTCCCTTTTCATATCTCTAGTCCAGATGTCATGAATAAAACCCAACATTATCTTCTTTAGGTCAAGGTTGCATATAGTCCAGGTAGCTGCAGATGTTTCCCTTGATCTTCTGATAGCTTCTGGTAGTTGATTCCCAACTGTAATCTCCTTATTTAGAGCACTTTGAATACCGAGAGATGAGCCTTTACCAATTCCAGATGAACCTTTTTTCTCAGTGCACACACTCGATTCTTTAGCATATTCAGATGTTAAGACATCTGTTTTGACATTCCCACAACCTACCAAGAGAGTAGTCTCAGCTTCTTCCAGAGCATCAATCTTCATTGTTGGGTTTTTGCTTACAGTAGGGTTGATCTCCTCTTCTCCGGGACCTTCATCTTGTTTAGGAATCCTTCTTTTAGAACTTCCTGTTTTGCCTATGGAGTTCTTTTCATTTAAGCCAAAACTTGAGTGTTCAAAGTCACCACATAACTTATGCTGAGCTGGCTCTATTCTGGCCAGATTTTTCTATTGAGAGATCTTCCTTCTGGTATGTGCACAAAGTTCAGTACATGTGGACCTCAAGTGACCTATCTTTCCACATTGATGGCATCTCTTGACTGAGAGAGATGTACCCTTTTCTTGATGTTTTTCTAGCTGCTGGAGCCTTTGATTAGACATCTTTTGCTTCATCTTGTTAGGAATGACTCTTCCCTCTGACTTGGTGATATTTATAGCTGGATTACTTCCCATTGTTGCCTGTTTTTTAGGTCTTGTGTTTAACAACCTTCTCTCCAGGGAAGCAATGTTTGACAGGAGACTTACTCTTTCTTCATGTAGAAGTGCATGAGCATTCTTATACTCCACTAATCTTCTACACAGTCTTTCATTCCTTAGGCAAGTCTCAGAGTATCCAGCAGCAAGTTCACTAATGGTGAGTTCTCCAACATAAGACTCATCATCAGATTCATCCATTTCTTCAATAGGATTCTTTATCTTGGTAAAGGGAACTTTTGGTTTGACAAGTCTTTCTTGATGATTACCCTCAATTTCTTCTTTGCCCATAGAACATGTAGAGGAGTACTCTAAGGTTTAGGCTCCCATAAGTAGCAAATATCCTTAGATCTAGATCCCTTCACGACTTCCTCATTTTCTCCATTGGTGACAACACATCCTTCTTAAGTGAATCTGACATTGAACCCTTGATCACATAGTTGATTGATACTAATAAGATTTGCAGTCAGTCCCTTTACCAGCAAGACATTATCCAGATTAGGGACACCAGGACCTTTTAACTTTCCAACACCTATGATTTCCCTTTTTGCTCCATCACCAAGGGTCACATACTTAGTGGAATGAGGTTTGATATCCCCCAAGAGGTTCTTCATTCCAGACATATGTTTTGAACAACCACTATCAAGATACCAGTCTTCTTTGGCTGATACTTTTAGAGAGGTGTGAGCTATTAGAGCAACACTCTTGGCCACCCATTGTTGATTCTTGACAAGAGTAACTTGTTTGAGTTTGGCTTGATGAGTGTTGTTAGGATATCCAAATAGTCTGAAGCAAAATGGCTTTATGTGTCCAAATCTTCCACAACAGTAACACCTCCATCTCTGAAACTTCCTCTTTGTCTAGTTCATGCTTATGTTTCCATGATTTTGTGACATTGGTCTTGACATCAGGTTTGACATGTGAGCTTCAGGATTTGACCTTAAAATGATGCCTGATTTACCCATAAATCCTATTCCAGACATGTCTCCTGATCTCTGTCCAACCTGCAGAATTTATTCTAGGGTGTCAGTTCCAGTTTTCAGTTTTCTGACAGATTTTGACATCTGATCAAGCTTGGAGTTCAACATGCTAATTTCACCATTGAGTGAGTCTATGGTTGCAAGATGCTCTTTCTTCTCTGTTTCCAACTCCTTTATGAGTTTCTTTTGCTTCTCCACTTGTTTACAAACTTCATCACTCCTGACACATAGCTCTTTATATGAGGCTACAAGCTCATCAAAGGTCAGTTCATCTTCACTTGAATCATCATCAGATGCACATACACTCGTTAGTGATGTGATGTGTTTTGCAGTTTCTTCTTCAGACTCACTTTCAGAATCTCCATCAGACCAAGTGACTGATAGCCCTTTCTTTTGCTCCTTAAGGTAGGTGGGACATTCAACTCTCATGTGTTCATAGCCTTCACATGCATGGAACTGAATCCCTTTTCCTTGGTTGGGCTTCTCTTCAGGTTTAGATCTTCTACTAGAATAAAAAGACTTGCATTTTCAGAGGGAGTGTTCTTGACATTTGGTCTAGCTTTCTGATCTATTCTTTTAACAAACTTGTTGAATTGTCTTCGAAGCATGGCTATAGCTTCTGACAGATTTTCATTACTACCACCAGTGCTTTCTTCTGAGTCCTCTTCAGTGTTGGATACAAAAGTTATGCTCTTGTTTTTCTTTTCAACATTGTCACTTATACTCATCTCAAAGGTTTGTAGGGAACCAATGAGTTCATCTACCTTCATTTTGCTGATGTCCTGGGCTTCTTCTATAGCAGTAACCTTTATAGCAAATCTCTTAGGTAGTGATCAGAGGATCTTTCTCACCAGCTTTTCTTCAAACATTTTTTCTCCTAAGGCTCCAGAGGTATTGGCAATTTCAAGAATATTCATGTAAAAATCATGAATGGTCTCATCCTCTTTCATCCTGAGATTTTCAAACTTAGTAGTTAACATATGAAGTCTAGACATCTTCACCTTAGATGTACCTTCATGAGTTGTTTTGCGAGTATCCCAAACATCTTTGGCCAGTTCACAGTGCTGCACAAGTCTGAATATATTCTTGTCTATTCCATTGAACAATGCATTTAGAGCCTTGGAGTTTCCCAAAGCTAGTTCTTCCTCATTTTTGCTCCAATCCTCTTCGGGTATTAACACAATTATTCCATCTTTATCTTTCTTCGTAGGATGTTCCCATCCTTTGCTCACGGCTCTCCAAGCCTTGCTATCCACATACTTCAAAACGACTACCATACGAGGTTTCCAGTAGTCATATTTAGACCCATCCATAATGGATGGTCTATTCCCAAAAACAATTACATCCTTGTCCATAGTACCAGAATTTATTGTCCCTAGATCTCACTCATAAATAAACAGGCAGGGTGCCTACTCTGATACCAATTGAAAATTCTAGTAACACAGGATGGATGTCGTATCAGATTTGATGACATCCACTTCAGCACAGATTATAAACTTTTGCAAAGAGTAAACAAAAACAGTAAAGAACACAGATGATTGTTTACCCAGTTCGGTGTACAACAACACCTACTCTGGGGGCTACCAAGCCAGGGAAGAAATCTACTATAAGAAGTATTAATTCAGAGTTAAACTACCCATTAACAACTCTTCACTTAAGACCTACCCAATGCAATTTCAATCTAGTGCTAGACCTGAGTCCCTACTCACTCCCCCTCAATTACAGCAGTGATAACAAACAGGAAACTATGAAAAGAAAATTGAAGACACACTTCGAACAAATCTTGATCTTGCTTAAAAGCTTCAATAAAGAGACACAATGTGGACCGTCCTTTCGGGCCATACCCCTCCGTGGGTGGGATACGTGAACTGACTCTTTTTTGTCGATCGGACGCTTTCGCGTCACTTTTGAAAAAGTTTACAGAGTCGCCACCGACCTTTTATTTTATCCAATGAAGGAAAGGTTTATAAAAGAAACAGAAAAAAGACCTTTGAGAGATTCTGGGTAAGGGGGTAGGTTATACAAAGGGAAGGTGTTAGCACCCTTTGTATCCATGGTTATCCATGGGCTCTTTAGTTTGCTTAGCTCATTTGCTTTACTTTTCAATTGATTCGGAATGCTTTACCTGTGTTTTTGAAATACCTTTGCAAATAGAATTTGTAATGATCCTTGTGCGGATATATACAAATGCTTGTTTATCTTTCGAAAGATGTTTTGAAAAGATCGTTAATTTTGTAATGATCCGTGTTTGGATGTATACAAAATATTGTCTTTTGGAAAATTCGTTTTAAAAAAACAACAGTGTATGAGAATTTTGTTTGTTTTGATTTTGAGCAAGCAAACTAGGAGGTCTACCCTGAGTTAGGAGGTCTTTATCCTTGTTCCCTTTAAAAATCTATCCATTCGTCGGATATAAACAAAAGGTTCGATTTTGTACTCGAAACAGTAGAAATGTAACTTTGATTTTGAAAAGAGTGAAAAGGGGTTACCCTAGGAGGTGCAAATGTGATTGTGATTGAATTCAGATATTTATCTTTGAAGTTAGTGATCTGACGGTTCAGTTTTATCTTTGACATACACGCAGTTTATATGGGTGCTGGAAATTAAAATGCGGAAATGTAAAGTGCAGAAAGTAAATCTACGCTATTACATCGATTGTGCGGGAAATGTAAACTAGCCTATTTACATGAATTTGACATCCTATACATTTATCTAGGAATTTTAAATTGCAAGAAATAAAAGGCATATTTTTGTATTTTTGTGATTTATTTTAAATATAATTAATGCATTATTAATTAATTTAAAATAAAGAAAAGATGGAAATATGATTAAACCTAGCAAATAAGTTTAAAAATATGTACAAAATGTTTGTTAATTGATTTTAGAACAAAACTAATTTTTTTGGAATTTTTGAAATTTGTTTTTGGATATTTTAAGTTAATCAAAACATAATTATGCAAATAATTACACAAATAATTAAAACTTAAAGAGAAAATTATCCTAAATATGTACAAAATTAGTTTATGATATATAAACAATATTTAACACAAAGAACAATTTTTTTTTGATTTTTTGACTAATTAAAATAATTAATAAGCAAATATACAAATACATACTAATTAATTATGAAAAATATTGAAATTTTGAAGAAAAATAAAATATTTTTGTTTCATAAAATAATATATTATTTTAGAAGTTTAAAATATTTTTTGTGGAATTTTTTTGGAAGTTTTTAACTATTTTTAATTAATTTATCAAAGAAACTAAAATAAAAATAGAAAATAAAATTAAAAATATAAGGATACTGATCTGGTGTGGCAATTAATGAAGGAGCATGGTGAGCTTGCATGTGTGAGGCGTTGGATTGGCTTTGAGATTGATCCAAGGGCACAGATTTGTAGGTGCATGGTATGATGGTGTACACTGAATCCAAGGGGATTCAAAGTCTTTGCAGGGGCCCACGCTGGATTGACCAGCGAATAAGATTTGAGGGAAGGGCCACCTTGGCGCGCTGAAAAGTCAGACGAACCACGCTTGGACGCGTGGTCGTCTTCAACCTCCAGAAGTGAGGTTTTCAGCTTCAAATAGCGGGGGTTTTTAACCTCCCCTATTTGGACGTTAAAATTCCAGTTTTTTAACAACCTATGAACCTGCAAAAAATACGAGTTAGCAATAGAAACAAGTGACCCAGATCCACTAATTAGAGTGTCCTGAATCCAAATATGTCATTTGTTTTAAGGTTTGAAGCTCCTAGCTATGGATACGAAGAAGATGAAGCTTAAACACTCATGGACTCGTTTTAATGGTGGAGCCTGATCCTCACGTTGGAACACTCATGCTAAGGCCCAGATCACACATATAGGTCCCCATAAGGATGTTAGGGTGGTTAGTTTGCAGTGAAATTAGTTGCATATACAAAAACGAAAATAAAACTCATATGTACATGAAGAGCTTTAAGTGCTTTATACGACTCTCATATGTCTATATTTAGAGCTCAATCTTACTCTATAATGTTTGAGGAGATGATTAGAAGTGTTTATTGGTATTGATATTGATTGGAAATTTGAATTTGAAAATTACAAAGTATATGCAAATTTTGAGAATTTTTGTGATATTTCTTGCTATACTCTTGCCCTATTTCGTGTGTCCCTCTCGTCTGTCCCCCTATTGTGGATGTATGATGCTTCTTTTATAGCCCAAAGGCTGCTTGGAAGTGAAGCAAGAAGCCTTGTTGTCTTTGTTGAAAGTTTGATTTTTAAAATATTAAAAATCTTTGAATTGTTGACCAAGCTTGACTCCATTCAATGCTCTTGTCTTGCTCTTCAATTCTTGCAGAAAAAATGAAGATTCCTTGAAGTGAGTCATACTTGGAGGCCAAGCAACCATTATCCATGCATTTTCCTTTTAATTTTAATCTTAAAGTAAGATAAAATTATGCAAAAAATGGCCAATAAAGATGTGGGCTTTGTCTTGGTCGTGGGAGGCCCATAGTAACATGGCAAAGATGTTTGGACCATAAAAACTTGGACTCATTTGGAAAAAAAACATTTTTGAGCAATGTTGATTTCATGCATTTTCCCAAAATTTAGCCAACTTCAACAAGGTGTAAATCCTTCAATTTTTGTCATATGAAGGAGATCTTGCACTTTTTGGAAACCTCAAAGAGTCCTCTAACCAATGTCTTTGGTCTCATATCAAAATGATTTTTGGTTCTCCTTGTGTGTCCATTTGAAAAAAGTGTCTTTTTGTTGACTTTGAAAATGACCTGTAATGTCTTTGGCCATATTTTTCAAATGGTGAATGCTATGACCATGGGATCAATTGCATTTGAAAGATAATTGAATTTCCTTCAAAATGAGCTTTGGTTGACATTTTTTGGATGAAGGATGAGAGAGTTATGATCAGTCAAAGTTGAGTTGACTTTTCAGGCAAAAACCCTAATTTTGAATCTTAGGGTTTTGTTGATTTTTGATCTTTCCTTGATGAATTGTGATCATCCAATGATCAAATGTTGAATCCTTTGACAAAATATGGACTTTGACAAAAAATTTCATTTTTGACTGTCAGTTGACTTTTTTGGTCAAACGGGTCGTCTGTTGACTGTTTGAGCTGCTGACGGTGCGTCTGAGTGAATTGAAGTTTGAAAATTTGTATGATGGTACTTTGAGATGTATGGATGTATATGAAATCCATTTGAGCTCTCAAAACTTGTTGCTCCTGTTAAAACAAGAAAAACCCTGATTAGGGACTGTCTGTATAGGAGGCAGTTAAGCGTACCTGATTTTTGTGCAGTGTTGAGTTTCTGCTAATCATGTGATATTCAGAAGACTTCTAACACAAAAATCTTGGAAATTTGAATTGTGAATGATTGATTTGATTGATTGTACAAATCACTGTGAATTGTACTGTCTGCAGTTTGTCTGTCAACCGACTGTTCGTGTACTGAAGCAGCAGTTAAAGTGAAAAATCAACCGTCAAAGTTAATTTTCTTTTTTTTTTTTTTGTTGTTATTTTTGTTTTTGTTTGGTGTGAAGCATGAAAATTTATTTACATGACTTGTTAGAAAACAGAAACATAATAAATAACTGATATTTACGGTATGCGGGCAAAATTACCGATAATAACCTGAAAATTGTTAAATGCACAGAAATAGAAATATTTGACTGGCAGAAACACACAAAATATTATCTTAGTAATTAAGCAATATTATGACAAATAGTACAACATTTAATACTGACAGTATAAATATTACATACTATTGAACAGTACGATGAATAGACGGTACGTTTAAGAAAATAAGAAACACGGCAAACTTTAAAAATGACGGTTGATGAACCATGCTATGATCAATAACATGTAGAGGATTGGGAATGCAACCATTGCAGGTCCACACTTCTCAGGACTGTGTAGGCAGAAGAAAGTCATGATCACCGTAGCAATGGTGATGACTGTAAGAAACAGTGTCTCTATCCATTTTGCCATTCTTGCTAGGAAAGAAGAAAGAAAATGGATGATGAAGTAGAAATTTGAAAGATGATTTAGAATTTGATGTGAGATTTGTGGGAAGAATGAGAGGTATTTATAGAATGGAAAGATGATAGAGACGTTGGGGAATGATGTGATTCCGTACAAAAGGAAATTTGAGTGGTAGTGAGATTTGAAAGAAAGTGTAAGGTATTGTTGGGAAAAGAGAGATGGATAGAATAAAGTTGAGATTTGAATTTGAAAGGATAGATTTGAAAAGATTTTGAAAATAATGGAATATAGCACAAAAGTTAGTGGGAAAACAAAAACAATTGTTACCAGTACAGTGTGAGTTTCCTGCTTTTGCGCCTGCAAAAAGATTTAACCCTGCATGAACTGTGTTAGTACTATTTATCTGTAAAATAAATAAATAGTATTTGTGAAGTAAAGAACAGTATTTGGCGTTTGCGTAAGAATAAATTCTACTGTAAGCCAAGTTACTGTGTAAGAAAAATTCTGAAAACCAAGTTCTTCATATGTCAGGATATTTTGAAAAAATCCATGTTTATATGAGACTCTTAATTTTCATATTGAAACTTTCCTGAAAAAAGAAGTGGGCAAATTTTGGGGTATAACAGTTGCCCCTATTCAATCTTCTTAAACCTGAAGAGATTGTCTGAAATCTGAGGGTAGAAGATGATTGAATAAATAGATGCCCTGAAAATTTGCACTTACCTTGATCAGCAGAGATGTTGGAAGTTGCATTTGAATGTTGTCTGTGAAATGTTGTTGGCAGATTGAAACATTACCTGAGATGGGCTTTCGGATGCCACCTGGACAATGTGTTGATGGTTTGTTCATCAGAATGAATCTGTTGATTATATCTTGATGAAGGATTTGAAAGTTGATCATTGTGGAACCGTTTGAGGTATCACTTTAGATCTGCAATGTTAGATCGTTCTGGAACCGTCTGGGGTTTCGCCTTAGATCTGCAATGTTAGATCGTTCTGGAACCGTCTGAGGTTTCGCCTTAGATCTGCAATGTTAGATCGTTCTGGAACCGTCTGAGGTTTCGCCTTAGATCTGTAATGCTAGATCGTTCTGGAACCGTCTGAGGTTTCGCCTTAGATCTGCAATGTTAGATCGTTCTGGAACCGTCTGAGGTTTCGCCTTAGATCTGTAATGCTAGATCGTTCTGGAACCGTCTGAGGTTTCGCCTTAGACTAGCAATGCTAGATCGTTCTGGAACCGTCTGAGGTTTCGCCTTAGACTAGCAATATTAGATGATAAATGAGTTGAGAATGAGAGTTCTTCAGAGTGAATCTTTGGTTTGATTGTATCTGAAAGGACTGCTTGTTTGAATAAGTTTCAGGATGAACACTGCATGTGAGTGAGAACATCTTTGCTGAAGACATCTGTCTACCTGAAAAATCAAGTTAATAATATGCGATGTCTATGATGCATGTATGATATGAGATCCTCGAGCTAGAGGAGAAATATGCAAGTTATGTTGTGTATGAATATGCGTATGATGCATGATTGTGAATGTGAATATGAGTGTGAATGTGATGCATGGTTTATGCAGCTTAGAGCGTGTCAAGCTCCTGATTGGGAAAATAAATCCCAGCTTAGTCGTCAAGAAATGAAGGCATTGTGATTGGGAAAATAAATCCCTGCTAGCCATTTGGAAGTGAAGGCATCGTGGTTGTTGATGATCTTCTGTCTCGCTTGAGTACCCTGGGTTGGGGAAATTCTTTGAGAACCAGGATGTTCTATTGAAGGATCTTTGATTACTGCTCGGGGATGAACAGTAGTTTTGAGAGTTCGGACTGTGACGCCCTTTGGAGTGGGAATGAGGAAGATGCATAATCCTCCGATGCACTATCTGACCAAGTTTGGGTGCGGAGATCACACCTTCTGAAGACAGTAATCTGGAACAACCCTGCTGGGGAATAAGACTTCTTTCGAAAGAAAAATCTTTTTGAGGGATTTGTTGAGGAATGTGTCTCCATTGGGGAAACTTCCTTCTGATGCTGGTTTAGGATAATGTCCAAATAATTGGGACATGTCCGGAATGCTATTCCTGTTTTTCCTGGTAAACATCAATCATATTCAAATGCATATGTTCATTCAAAATATCATTGGGATGCTCGCGTATTCAAAACAGAAAAAATGAAAATGTTAGTTATAAGCTGCATTGATTTTTGAAAAGGTGCCGTGATAGGCGGATTAGTATAGGGAGACAACAATCCTAGAAGTAGGAAATTGTCAGAAAGTTTTGAAAAGTATTTATGAAAAGAAATAGCTATGTGAGAACGATCCAGTCAAGTTTCAGTTCTGCTATTGCCAATCTGTCTTCGAGCATCTCATCCCTCACTTGTTGGAAGAAAGTGATTGGACTGATCGGTGTCTTTGAGGTGTTGAACCTTGTCGGTGAGTAGGCAGCTGAGCGGGACATAGTTGTATGCTTTATTCCCTAATTTTTGCCTAGGCTGCCCTT
>NC_081180.1:193783399-193863399 GCF_029867415.1 Vicia villosa
AATTGCTCATGGGCGCCAATAATATGCCTAAAAAGACCTCGTCTGAGCGTAGTATCGCATGACAACAAGCTCAAATTGGTACTTGATCTTGTTTCTGCACTACATCCTAAAAAGGCTTAGATTGGTTAAAAGGGTTCTAGGTCATTCAGCTTCTACGGACACTCACTATTGAAAGTAATAGCGTTATCACGATGGTTCGTAACAACCTCTACTACCTTCCATGAGGCCTCCACTGATTGGGGTTCCACCATATGACGCTCATGGTAAGGATTGCTCCTGACATGCGACTATTGGTCTTACCACCTCCTATCTCAAGTTACTCACCAAAGTTCGGGTTAGAACTTTATCTCATCACAGAGGAACCATCGAGCACCAAAAAGAAAAAAAAAAAAAGATAAACAAACAAAGCACACAACAATATATACAGATAAAAACACACAGATAAACAAAAATAGGCTTAACACACTTAAAACTGGATCCCCAGTGAAGTCGCCATTTTTCTGTAGCGGGGAAAATCTGATATCGAAGCCATGGGATTGACTCGAATCAATATTCCGTTTTGAAATCGCCACCGCGCTTTATTTTTTCAAAGGAAAAGGGAAAAGAACGAAAAACCCAAAGTTTTGTTTTTAAAACAAGAAAGAGATCTCAGGTACGGGTGTTGATTATATGAGGGGAAGGTTTAAAGCACCCCTCATATCCGTGGTACTCCACGAGAACCTTTTTGAAAATCTGTGTGTGTGTGTGCTAAAAACGGTTTATTTATTTTTAAAATAAGCTCGGCAAAGCGTTAAGCTTTGGGCCTACATACCTCCTCGGTGCAATGGAGAAGTCAGAGCTAATGTAGTTCCGCTTAAAGGGAAAAACGTTTTTAAAACGAATAAACACTTTGTTGTCGTTAGAGAGAAATACTCAGCCATTGATCTTGAGCATGAGAACAAACAAGTTCTTTGCATCGCAAATGAAAGAAGGGCGCCAACTCGGATAAAATCAACGAGTATGCCACTAGCTCTCTCACGCGGAAAAGATCTCGTTATTATCAATCAATTTCAAAATCGTGGGGTATAACCACTCGTTTCGACAGTTAACGGTGTCTAAACTTTTGAAGAAAAGCCACTAAGGGCGAAAGATATTTTTAAGAAAAAGGTTTTGAAAAGGTTTGCAAACATAAGAATGTTTTGGAAAAAGGGAGAAGATTTTGAAAATTTAAGAAGTGGGAGGAGATGAAGAGGCTAACCTAGTGCATAAAATAAAAGCTAAGGAAAGAAACGGTCTAACCAAATAAGAAGCCAACACTTGACATTAAGAGCCAAGGTAGTTTTCCCATCCTTTGGATTTATCAATACCAACACATTAACACTTGGGGATCCAGATGAACTTATTGTCTTAGCACCACTTTGCATTAAGCACATTAAGGTTCTGACGAAAATCGGGCAGAGTAACGGCTGTTTTCGGGTAAAATCCTTATTTCAATGCCTTGGAATTAACCATCAAGGGCTTTCAAGGAAATACCTGCACACAAAAACATACAACCGCACAATGCCAGACAGACAGAACAATCACAGGATAATAATAGAATAGGTCCAGAGGTACTAGGTCCATAAGTCCGAATCTCCAAATTGCTAAGGATAGTAACCGATAGTCCAAAAAGAACCTTATGTATTTTTTAGATTTTGGTTATTTATTAGTGTTTTAGCAAGAAAAGATAAAGTATGGTCCAAGTGGACAAAAGAAAAATGACGGAAAGTAAATATGATGAAATGATAAAGTAAAGCGATAAGGCGAGAAATATAAAGAGCGGTAATATAAAGAGCGGTAATATAAAGGTGCGGAAATTAAAGTTAGTTGTTAAATGTTAAAGATAACCATCTTGAAACTTGTCAAGTATGTTATCAAAGTTAGTATGAAGATCTATGGTGAGTGAATGATGTACTCGGATTTAAAGTCAATGGGGCTTATCAGAAGCTTGATAAAATCATAGCGACTACACGATAAAAACCTCCACAAGTCTTAAATCAACCGCATACAATTCTCTTCCACATTTGATCTTTTTTATTCGGGACACGAAATATTGCGCTATGTTAAGCAGATCGCCAAGTGATTTATGTAGAAATCACCCTACAACGAGGCCGGTCAAAACTTTATGTGCTAATGCATGCGAGAAGAACGATATGTAGATCGCCTTCCGAAAGCAATACCGCACGAAAAGAAAATAGGTAACGATCTAGTCTTTACTAAGAATCCATAAGAATTCTCAAAGTATTAAGACTTTCATCGATCAAAAGAAAAAAGGAGAAGGTGAAGGTAAAATGCATAAAGATAATCAACTCACACTATCATTAATATCATTCATCTAATATTATGGATTTGGTTCTTTCCAACCTATCAACATCCTAGATCCAATGATATTAATGAAATGGAGGAAGAAGAATAAAATTCACAAAAGATAATCACAAGAATGAAAACAAATTGATCTAGTCTTCATCAAGAATCCATAGAATTCTCAAGATGTTAAGACTTTCATCGATCAAAAGAAAACAAGATGAAAAAGATAAGAATAGAGACAAATTGATCTAGTCTTTATCAAGAATTCATAGAATTCTCAAGATGTTAAGACTTTCATCGATCAAAAGAAAGATAAGATGAAAATAAGAATGAAAACATAAAAGATAATCAACTCACACTATCATTAATATCATTCATCTAATATTATGGATTAGGTCATTTCAAACCTATCAACATCCTAGATCCAATGATATTAATGAAGTGGAGGAAGTAGGACACCAAAACAAGCATAAAAGAGGCAAAAAACCACATTCTGCCAGCAGGAAATCGATTTCATGCAGGGGGAAATCGATTTCCATAGTGCAGTTTTCAGAAAAAACAGGTCACGCTCAGCAGGAAATCGATTTCAGCCTTAAGGAAATCGATTTCCTCAGTGCAAAATCCAGCAAAAACAGCATTTAGAGGCATAAAACTTGACTTGAACAAACATACAAACACCTTATGATCACACATCAATTGGAGCACGAATTTTCCATCAAATCAACAACAAATAGCACCAATATAGCATCAAAGATGCATTGAACACAAACCACAAAGGATCTACATCATGATACACAAAAAGGATGAAGAGAATTTACCAAATCTTGCACAAACTTGGATCTACTTCAAGAATCACCAACACAAATCTTGATCTCTCAACAATTGAAGAAAAAAGAGTGAAATGGATGGTGGCTTAGCTCAAAGTTTGTGAGGTTCAAGATGTGACTCACAAACTTTATGAAAGAAAAAGAGCTTTGGTGAATTTGGTAGGGATGAGGTGAGAAATTGCAAGGGATTTGTTGGCTCTCAAAGCTTGAGAAATGAGAGAGGCAAGGCCTCTATTTATAGAATTGGAGCAAGAGTAGTGGCAATTTGGTCATTTGGCCTTTGGTAATTAGCTTGTGTTTAATTGATGATTAAAGTGGTGTTTAAATGGTAAGAAAAGGTAAAATGAGGTTTAAGTGGGTTTAATGAAGGAGTTAATTTTGATGAGGTGGAAAATTGGTAAAATGATCAAAGAAAAAGGTGCCAAAATGATGTCAAGCTTCCCTCCTTATATTTTTTGAATTTTGCCTGAAGGAAATCGATTTACCCAGGAAGAAAATCGATTTCACTCTGTTCCAGAAGAGAAATTGGCGCAAAATACACTAGGGAAATCGATTTACCCAGGAGGGAAATCGATTTCATGCTGTCCAGAATGTGATTTTGGTGAAGATTGCTGCAGGGAAATCGATTTACCCAGTAGGGAAATCGATTTCATCAGTCAAAAAATGTGAAAAATGCCTTGTTTATTGCATGTCTTGGCTTGGTACCTACAAAACAAAAGTCTACAAAGAAACAAAGCAATATTTTTTGGTATTTGGGTTAGTATAAGCATACAAGATACACAATCATTGGTGCTTGATGGTCCCTCTTATTGATGAGGTGAGTGCAACACCATAAACAAAACTTCCAAGTGAAGCTCTTGATTAGTGATTGAGATGTGAATGATATAGGATCTTAGGGTCAAAAATTGGGGTATGACATCGTGATCTAAAGGTAGAAGATGATTGAACACTGAAATGCCCTAAAATTTGCACTTGTTAGGAAGAAGTTCTGTGGGAGATGGGCTTAAAGATGCCACCAAGGTAAATACCATTTTTCAGAATCTGAAGCAAATGCTTTTTTTTTTGGAAGGAACCAGATGCTTTGATTGTAGCATAGCCTAAAAAGGCAACCTGAATTTTATGCAATGTTATGATGCATGTAATGTATGATGCAGTGAACTTCTCAAAATAAATGCGAGCATGTATGTATATGCATTATGTATGAATGAGGTATATAAATTGAATGATGCATGATTTTTAGTTATGTTAGTAGAAGTTAGTAACTTTGGAAAAGAAAAATAGAACCTTGTTTGTTATTGATGAAATTTTGAAGAAGATCACTGCCGAGGGACTAACGTGATAAACCCAATTGAAGATCTGTTTGAGAAACCTTGTGATCAGGGAAAATAATTCCCTATTTGCAAAGAGACGTAGCTTTATATCACTGCCAGGGGACTAATGTGATATTAGTCAGCGAGATGATTTGAAGGAGATCACTGCCAAGGGACTAACGTGATGAATGTTGTGTAGAAGGAGTTTACCTTGCTATGATGCTAGCAAGGGTTTGCAATTTGTAGGTAACCCACTTACTATAGCACTAGTAATTCGTCGCGGTCGATATACCCACTCACTATCGTAGTTTGAGTAAGATTATGGTAAGGCCCACTTACTATAGTTCTAGTAAGTCGTCGTGGTCGGCCGTACCTGCTTGCTATCGTAGTTGGGAAACAAGTTTATGGTGTGGCCCACTTACTTGTCATCGTAGTTGGGAAACCAGTTTGTGGTGTGGCCCACTTCCTTGTCATCGTAGTTGGGAAACAAGTTTGTGGTGTGGCCCACTTCCTTGTCATCATAGTTGGGAAACAAGTTTGTGGTGTGACCCACTTCCTTGTCATCTTAGTTGGGAAACAAGTTTGTGGTGCGGCCCACTTCATTGTCATCGTAGTTGGGAAACAAGCTTGTGGTGTGGCCCACTTCCTTGTCATCATAGTTGGGAAACAAGTTTACTTCCTTGTCATCATAGTTGGGAAACAAGTTTGTGGTGTGGCCCACTTCCTTGTCATCAGAATTGGGAATAGTAGTTGGGAACTTATCACCTGTTTGAAGACTCACGACTCGAGGGTCGGAGAAAATAACACGTCAAATATTTTACGACTCGCAGGTCGGAAACTGGGTTGATCACAACACGAGGGTTGGAAACTCACGACACGTGGGTCAGAAAACAGATCGATCACAACACGAGGGTTGGAAACTCACGACACGTGGGTCGGAAAATACACCTATCGCAACACGAGGGTTGGAAACTGGGTTTTTTGTAGCATGTGAATGCGCTAGATGACATGTATATGCTAATGCGTATGTATATGTTTTATGAGTGCAATGAACAACAAGGTTTCTATCATCGGTAAGGTTACCGGAAAGCATCAATCAGGCGATTGGAAAATAGCACTC
Source organism: Vicia villosa (assembly GCF_029867415.1). NCBI lineage: Eukaryota > Viridiplantae > Streptophyta > Magnoliopsida > Fabales > Fabaceae > Vicia > Vicia villosa. The sequence continues at coordinate 193,788,982 of NC_081180.1, forward strand.
AGTAAGGTTACTGGCATCGGTAAGGTTACCGGAAACCATCGATCAGGCGATTGGGAAGAATATCTCAGTAAGGTTACTGGCATCGGTAAGGTTACCGGAAAGCATCGATCAGGCGATTAGGAAGAATATCTCATTAAGGTTACTGGCATCTGTAAGGTTACCGGAAAGCATCAATCAAGCGGTTGGGAAGAATATCTCAGTAAGGTTACTGGCATCAGTAAGGTTACCGGGAAGCATCAATCAAGCGATTGGGAAGAATATCTCAGTAAGGTTACTGGCATCGGTAAGGTTACCGAGAAGCATTAATCAGGCGGATGGGAAGAATATCTCAGTAAGGTTACTGGCATCGGTAAGGTTACCGGGAAGCATCAATCAGGCAATTGGGAAGAATATCTCAGTAAGGTTACTGACATCGGTAAGGTTACCGGGAAGCATCAGTCGGGTGATGCGGTTTAGTACTAGAGTGATGACTTGGATGTTTTGATGTATGTGATAATGCTTATGCTTATGCATATGTTGAGCGAGTGGAACGAAATAATGTCTTCTACAAGACTACCTGAAAAGGTTTCTAGAATGGATATGAACATCTATCCTAAAGAAGACTACCTGAAAAGGTTCTTAGCAAAGGACGCAATTTGTCTTAAAGAAGACTACCTGAAAAGGTTCTGAGCGAAGGATAAGGAATGTCTTAAAGAAGACTTCCTGGAAAGGCTGAAAGATATGTCTTAAAAAGACTACTTAAAAAGGTTCTTGGAAAGGATAATGGATTTCTTAGAAAAAGGCCACCTAAAAAGGTTCTTAGAATGTCTTAAAGAAAACTACCTGGAGAGGTTCCTGAAAAGGATGACAAATTGTCTTAAAGAAGACTACCTGAAATGGTACTTAGAAAAAGAATGTCTTGGAGAAGACTACCTGAAAAGGTACTTAGAAAAATAATGTCTTGGAGAAGACTACCCTAAAAGGTACTTAGAAAAAGAATGTCTTGAAGAAGACTACCTAAAAAGGTTCTTGGAAATGACGATGATTGTCTTAAAGAAGACTACCTAGAAATGTTCTTAGAATGTCTTAAAGAAGACTGCCTAAAAAGGTATGGTGTAATGTATCAACCAATGTATGTAATGCATGATTTATATGTATTTGCATGATGCTCCAATGATAGGTTATTGATAACCAAAGCGTATATAGTTTGCTAATGTTGTAAGGTTGTTGGATGCTAGCGCAATTTCCCAATACCTGTTTTTTTTAACTTTGAAGATCGTAGTTAGGAGAAAGATTGGTTCGAGTTTGTAAAGTGTGAGGATGCCTTTTCCTTTTGTTGTGCGCCTTATAGGTTTGATATCCATTGCCCCAATATTTTCGTGGGAAAGAAAGGTGCCTTTGATCTTCAGCTATGAAGGAGGTGCCCCGAGAAATAACCTTAGATTGAAGGGTATGCTCTTGATCCCAGGTTATGGAAGGCTATCATAGTGTTCTATCCTTTTGAATTTATCCCATGCTTGACATGCCCCTGATCGTTATTGCTTTGAGATGTGACCCAAGTCGATTGAACTTTAGGAAGAATGTCCCTAGTAAATAGGATCTTTGATTGTATGCCCCTGTGATCCTTGAAATTTTGCCCCTGTTTAGGAAAACCCTATGGACGTGGTTTCCCCATTCAAGAGTCTTTATCAGAAATGATCACTTTTGGTTAAACCAATTTCGAAATCTCCTCGACGCTAAGTGTATATTCATAGATGTCGTTGTACCCTATTGAGAAGTAACTCCAATGCGATGCGTATGCAAGTTTTGAAATCGAAGTCCGTTATGAATTAGGACTGGATGATTGGAAATGAATGCTTGAAGAAGCGCAGTGGTTAGAAATAGTTTTAACAAACTTAGGAGTCAGTATAACAAAATCTTGCTTAATATGCTTTCGTAGTTAACCTTGCCTCAATTAGGACTTTTGAATGTTGTAACTTGGCCTGGTTCGTAGTTTTAAGAAACAATGGATATAAGCCTTAAAATTTATTTAACCCATCCCTTTCTCCTTAATGTTCTCCAGATCCTAAGAGTTCGCCTAATCCAATGAATGTGATTTGTTTGTAAGAGAATCGTTTTAGTTCTGATGTTGAGCGGAAGCATTAGTGAAGATCCAAGCACCGATGGGAAGCTTCGATGATTTGGCAGTCACAAGATTAACCTTGGTGTTTCGCCTTTGTTTTTATCCCTTTTTTTTGCATGAATCAATTCCTTTGAGTTTGATCCATCGGGATGCCCTAAGTTTTGCCTAAGTCATTTGGTTTGTTTTCATGGAATTCTCCATTTTGACTTAGCGGGCGTTTTTTTTTTTTTTTTTGAATACTCCTTTGAATGTTGTGACTGCCATGTTGACTTTGATTTGTAAGCTTCCATGTTGATACGTCCTCGATCTTGAATGATGTATTGAGGAAGAAGATGTTGTGAATGTTATCTCCATTGCTTCCTTAATCTTGGATAAATGCGAGGAAGAAGATATGCTTGAATCCTTGCTTGGATGGATTGATTCTCTTGAAAACCAAAATACACCATTATATTAATTGAAATCTGTCATACCCCAATTTTTGACCCTAAGATCATACATCATTTGCATATCAATCATCAATCAAGATGTTTTCAACTTAGAACTTTACTTGTGATGTTGTGTACAATTCATCTGCAAAGGAATCATCAAGCACCAATGTTTTTCTTGTATATGTTGTTTACTAACCAAAATACCAAAAATATTGCCTTGTGCTTTTGGATGTTTGTGTTTTGTAGGTACCAAGTCAAAGTATCCTTCAAAAAGGGCATTTTTCAACAATTTCACTGTGCAAATCGATTTGCATAAGGTGTAAATCAATTTACACAACTGTTTCTGCACTAGATTTGCTTCTACCATCAGTGCAAATCGACTTGCATAATGTGCAAATTGATTTACATAACTGTTTTTGCCCCAGATTTTTCCTTTTTCAGCAATGTAAATAGATTTGCATAAAGTGTAAATTGATTGCACCAGTGCGAATTTGGAAAAATGAAGGCAAATTTCAGCTTTTGGAAGTGTTGACATCATTTGCAAGCATGGGAAGCATGACTTAGCTCTTGTATTTGATTACCTACATCATTTAATCATAAACCCTCATGTGATTGCATCAAGACCATTGGATCTCTTTTTTGGCTCCAAATCCACCTCCCAAGCCTAATTCTATTTTCCAATCCTAACTCCAAACCACAAAAATTCCCAAGCCTAAGTGCTATAAATTGAGCCATTCCCCTCTTCATTTTTCAAGCTTTGATAGCCAAGAAAACTCTTGCTTTTTCTCTCCTCATCTCTTCCAAACCCCTCACTCAAAGCTCTCTTCTTCTTCCATAAAAATTAGTGAGTCGCATCTTGAACCTCACTAATTTAGAGCTAAACCTCCATCTAAACATCACTTTCTTCATCAATTGTGAGAAATCAAGGCTTGTGGTTGTGTGTTCTTGAAGGAGATTCAAAGTTTGTGAAAGATTTGGTAAAATTCTAGATCCTTTCCATAATCCAAGATGTGATCCATTGTTGTTTATGTTTGATGCACCTTTGGTGCTACATTGCTGAGTTTTGCTTGCTTACTTGATGCATTTTCGTGCACAAATTGATCCAAGATCACAAGGTGTTTGGTTTTATGTTTAAACAAGTTTTCTTCTCTTGATTTGCTGTTTTTTTTAAAACTCTGTTGTGCAAATCGATTTACATCTGGTGCAAATCGATTTACATAACTAAAAACTGCGCAGATTTGAAAAAAACAGAGTTATGCAAATCAATTTACACTCTGTGCAAATCGATTTACATCTGAGCAGAATGTATTTTTTGCCTTTTTTTAACTTGTTTTTGGTTCTAACTCATCTTCTACTCCATTCTTTTGATATTTTCTTTGAATCACAAGTTAGAGGCCTAATTTCTCTCTAATTTCAATGGACTTAGGGCGTCGATAGGATGAGAATCCAAATCTGCAAAATTAAGTGATTGAAATTATGGACGAAAGGAGCTTTTGAATGTGGTTCCATCTTTTACTTCTTTTTATTTTGATCGATGAAAGTCTTAACGCCTTGAGAATTCTTATGGATTCTTGGTAAAGACTAGATCGCTCCTTATTTTTCTTTTCGTGCGGTATTGCTTTTGGAGAACGATCTACATATCGTTTTCTAGCATGCATTAGCACAAATATTGTTGACCGGCCTCGTTGTAGGGTGACTTCTACATAAGTCACTTGGCGATCTGCTTAACATAACGCAATATTTCGTGTCCCGAATAAAAAAGATCAAATATGGAAGAGAATTATATGCGGTTGATTTAAGACTTATGGAGGTTTATCGTGTGGTCGCTATGATTTTATCAAGCTTCTGATAAATTTCTATTGAATTTAAATCCAAGAACATCCTTCATTCACCATCGATCTTTCTTACTAACTTTGATAACATACTTGACAAGTTTCAAGATGGTTATCTTTAACATCTAACAATTGACTTTAATTTCCGCAATTTATTATATTGCTCTTTATATTTTGCTTTATGCTTTATTTTTATCATTTCATCACGTTTATATTCCGCCATTTTTTCTTTGTCCATTTGGACACTATGTTTATGTTTCCGCTATTTTCTATTTGTCCACTTGGACCATAATTTACTTTTATGCTAAAACACTAATAAACAACAAAAATCTAAAAAACCTTTAAGGCTCTCTTCTGGACTATTGGTTACTATCCCGAGCATTTTGGAGATGTGGACTTATGGACTTAGTACCTCTGGACCCTTATTTTGTTATTACTCTGTGATTGTTCTGTCTGTCTGGCATTGGATTGTTGTCTGTTTGTGTATGCAGGTATTTCCTTGAAAGTTCTTGATGGTTAATTCCAAGGCATTGAGATAAGGTTTTTACCTGAAAACAGTCGTTACTCTGCCCGATTTTCGTCAGAATTTTAATGTGCTTAATGCAAAGTGGTGCTAAAGATAATAAGTTCATCTGGATCCCCACGTGTTAATGTGTTGGTTTGGTATCGATAAGTCCAAAGGATGGGAAATCTACCTTGACTCATAATGTCAAGTGTTGGCTTCTTATTTCGGTTAGACCGTTCTTTTCCCTAACTTTTATTTTATGCACTAGGTTAGCCTCTTCATCTCCTCCCCTTCTTAAATTTTCAAAATCTTCTCCCTTTTTACAAAACCTTCTTATGTTTGCAACCTTTTTAAAACTCTCTCTTTAAAATATCTTTTGCCCTTAGTGGCCTTTTACTTCAAAAAGTTTAGACACGACTAATTGTTGAAACGAGTGGCGATACCCTAACGATTTTGAAATTGATTGATATAATGAGATATTTTCTGCGTGAGAGAGCTAGTGGCATACTCGTTGATTTCCATCCGAGTTGGAGCCCTTCTTTCATTTGCGATGCAAAGAACTCGTTTCTTCTCATGCTCAAGGTCAATGGCTGAGTATTTATCTCCGACGACGATAAAGTGTTTATTCGTTTTTTAAAATGTTTTCCCTTTTAGCGGAACTACATTAGCTCTGACTTCTCCATTGCACCGAGGAGGTATGTAGGCACAAGGCTTAATGTCTTGCCGAGCTTATTTTTTAAAATAAAACAAACTCTATTTTTCTAGCACACACGACACAGATTTTCAAAAAGGTTCCTGTGGAATACCACAGATATGAGGGGTGCTTAAAACATTCCCCTTGTATAATCAACACCCGAACCTGAGTTCTCTTTTTGTTTTAAAAACAAACTTTGGGTTTTTCGTTCTTTTCCCTTTTCCTTTGGAAACAATAAAGCGCGGTGGCGACTTTCACTGAAATATTGAGTCGAGTCAATCCTATGGCTTAGATCTCAGATTTTCCCCGCTACAGAAAAATGGTGACTTCACTGGGGACTCAGTTTTAAGTGTGTTAAACCTACTTTTGTTTATCTGTGTGTTTTTATCTGTATATATTGTTGTGTGCTTTGTTTGTTTATCTTCTTTTTTTTTTCTTTTTGGTGCTCGATGGTTCCTCTGTGATGAGATAAAGTTCTAACCCGAACTTTGGTGAGTAACTTGAGAGAGGAGGTGGTAAGACCAATAATCGCATGTCAGGAGTAATCCTTACCATCAGCGTCATATGGTGGAACCCCAATCAGTGGAGGCCTCATGGAAGGTAGTAGATGTTGTTACGAACCATCGTAAGAACGCTATTACTTTCAATAGTGAGTGTCCGTAGAAGCTGAATGGCCTAGAACCTTTTTAACCCATCTAAGCCGTTTTTAGGATGTAGTGCAGAAACAAGATCAAGTACCAATTTGAGCTTGTTGTCATGCGATACTACGCTCAGACGAGGTCTTTTTAGGCATGTTATTGGCGCCCATGAGCAATTGTGCGTTCTGGTAATGTCCGATAGAAGATTGAAAACTCTGGGAACCTTTGTAGAACCCGATCGGCAGGTACAAAATTTCCTAGAACACACCTTGTGGGATGGGTAGACCCATGACTCCATGCTCGTGACGTCGAACCTTTGAACCTGGATTTTGTGATTTTGTGTGATTTGATGTGATCTTGTGTGCTCTTGATTGTGGTTGATGCATAAACCATGCATTCATGCATTCATAAAAAAAAATGTCTTTCACAAATGGTTTTCAAGGAACTTAGAGACTTTGTTTGTAAACATCACATGTACCATGGATCAAAAGAGAAGCATTAAGAAGTACACCTTCAGGAATTCAAGTGCAAAAGAGTTGAAAGAGCTAGCGACTTTGATTCCTAATCTTGACTACTTCAGAAACCGTTATGGGAAATTGATCTCTATCTTGAAGACCAAAGTGGAAAAGGGGATTCTTGAGACTCTTGTGCAGTTTTATGACCCGGTTTATCATTGTTTCACCTTTCCTGATTATCAGCTTATGCCCACGTTGGAGGAGTATTCGTATTGGATTAGTTTGCCAGTTATGAATGATATACCGTTTAGTGGTCTGGAGAAAGAGCCTCAGGTTGATGAGATAGCAGAGCTTCTTCAGTTGAAGATATCAGATGTGAAAGCTAATATGACCAAAAAAGGAGGAATTTGGGGGTTGACTTCTAAGTTCTTAATTGGAAAGGCTTCTATGTTGGCTAGTAAAGGAAGTATGATTGCTTTTGAGACATTTTTGGCCTTGCTCATCTATGGTTTGATACTATTTCCCAACATTGACAACTTTGTCGATGTTAATGCTATTCGGATCTTCATGATTGGGAATCCTGTGCCTACTTTGCTTGGGGATACTTATCATTCCATTCACCATAGGACTGATAAGAAAGGTGGAATTATCAACTGTTGCACTCCTTTGCTCTATAAATGGTTTATTTCGCACTTACCTCAGACTAAGAATTTCTTGAGCAATCCTGATGGTCTCTCATGGTCTCAGAAGATCATGCCTCTTACTAATGGGAATATCCATTGGTATAATCCCGCTTATGACATTGGTGAGATTATTGATAGTTGTGGAGAATTCTCTAATGTACCTCTTCTTGGTATACAAGGAGGAATTACCTACAATCCCATTCTCGCAAGGCGTCAATTTTGTTACCCCATGAAGGAGCGACCTGCTAGTATTCTTGTGTCAGGAATCTTCTATCTTAATCAGGATGGAGATTCGGATATGAGAAATCGGTTTGTGCGTGCTTGGCACCATGTTGATAGGAAGATACATTTGGGAAAGAAACAATATGTTGCTCTCAAAGACTATACTGATTGGGTTCGAGCTAGAGCTCATACTTTTCAGATGCCTTACTTACTCGAGGAGCCCTCTCTACCCACTGCTCCACCATGGTCTTCCACTATTCCCGTCGAGAGTATTGAATAGCACTTAGAGATCGTGGCTAAGTTGAGAATGGAAAGAGATGCTTGGGAGAAGAAGTTTCATGCTTCGGAAATTGAGAATAAAGAGTTGAAGATACATTTGAAAGAAAAGGATGAAATGCTTTATATCCAAGATGGTTGGTTGATGGAGAAGGATGATCAGATCCGTCGTCAGGAAGAGCTACTTCAACAACATGGTGAAAAGCGGAGAAGACAACAAGAGGATTTATTTTCCTCTGGTAGTCATGAAGATTCAGTCGCATGGAAGGAAGTTGCTGATAAGCTGATGGTCGAGAAGACTCATTTGAAGGCCTTTTATGAAGATGAATTGGAGAAGCTCCGTAGGAAGCTGCAGAGAGGAGTTGGATCTTCGTCAGAAGCGTTCCCTTCTAGTTTTTAGTTTTTCCGTTGTTTTGTAATTTTGGATCTTTGAATCCTTTTGTAAGCTTTTCCATTACTAATGAAAGAATGTTGTTATGTTTTATGTTGTTTTTGCTAATGTCTACAATTAATAACTTAAAGTTCCTTGAAAACCAATAAAAATCATTTGCATTGCATTTCATGCATCATTTCGCATTTTTGTCTTGCTTCCGAGAGTATTCCCGAGGTCTTATTCAGTGTTCTTCATACAGAATCAAGTTGTCTCACCGGTATAACACTCGAGCTAACTGCAAGAAGAATATGGAAGGTCTTGAACAAGAGAATCGTGAGCTACGTGAAGAGGTTGTTACTTTGAGATCTGGTGTGGAACGTCTCACTGCTCTGGTTGAGACATTGATGGCTGCTCAGAATCAGAATCAGGTTCCTCCTCCCAATGCCCAAGCTCAGGGTCAAGCTATTGTAATTTCTGAAATTGCTGCTACAACAATTCCTGCTATTCCGGTTGGTGCTACTCAGCAACGTATGCCTAATAGATATCCCTGGGGTATGCCTGAAGGTTATCTATCTGTTCCTGAGACCATTTTTGATGCTGCGCCAAGTGAAGGTTTGGGTATCCACGACAGAATGGATGGTTTCCAATGCAGAAAGAAATGAAATCCCTGCGTGGGAAAGAACTGTTTGGAAAGAATGTGCATGATCTTTGCCTTGTTCCCAATGTGAAAGTACCTGCTAAGTTCAAGTAGCCTAAATTCGAGAAGTATAAGGGAAATTCCTGTCCTCAAGCACATTTGGTGATGTATGTAAGGAAGATGTCCACTCACACTGATGATCAACGTCTGTTGATCCATTATTTCCAAGACAGTTTGAGTGGAGCTGCTTCTAAGTGGTATATGGACCTTGATAGCACCCATATTCGCACTTTTAATGATTTAGCTGAGGCGTTTGTGAAACAATATAAGTATAATGTGGACATGTCTCCTGATCGAGATCAACTACGAGCCATGATGCAGAAAGAAAAGGAATCCTTTAAGGAATATGCTCAGAGATGGCGTGAGGCTGCCGCCCAAGTGATTCCTCCGATGGAAGAGAAAGAGATGACTAAGATTTTCCTGAAGACTCTTGGCCCATTTTATTATGAAAAGATGATTGCAAGCGCTCCTGTAGACTTCACTGAAATGGTGGGTATGGGTGTTAGGTTGGAAGAGGCTGTGCGAGAAGGTCGTCTGGTTCAGAATGACAATCCATCTGGTGGTGCGAAGAAGTATGGTTCTTCTTTCCATAAGAAGAAGGAATCAGATGCTAATGCTGTTTCTCATGGAAGGAATAGTCGATCCAGAAATCAACCTCAACAAGTGGCATCAGTGACTCCTGTTGTGAATTCAGTGCCTGTAGCTCCTGTTAATCAACAACCAGTGAGGCGGAATCCGTATCCTCGAGTTAATTTTGATCTAATCCCCATGACATACACTGAACTGTATCCGGCTCTAATTCATAAGAAGTTGGTTCAACCAAGGTCATCGCCTCCCGTTCCAGAGAAACTCCCCTGGTGGTATAAGGCTGATGCCACTTGTGCTTTTCATCAGAATGCTCCTGGGCATGACTTAGAGAATTGTTGGCCTCTAAAGAATGAAGTTCAGAGATTGGTTCGTTCTGGAATTCTTTCTTTTCGTGATATTGGTCCCAATGTGCAGAACAATCCATTGGTGACTCATCAAGCGTCTGCTATGAACATGGTGCATGGATGCCCTGGAAAGTATAAGATTTATCGCGTGGAACACATCATAGGATCATTGGTGGAGAAGCATGCCACTCTGTGTGAATATAGTCATTATGAGCATAATCATGCTGCTTGTAGGATTTGTTCAGTCAATCCTCGAGGGTGTTATATTGTGAGAAGAGATTTACAAGAGATGATAGATCAAAGGCTCATTGAGATTCTGAGGGACAGAGAGGAAGATGATGTCAATATGATTGAGCCGTGCTTTGAAATTCCGGAATGTGTAGAAATTGGTTATTATGGAAAAGCTGTTGTAGAACCTCTTGTGATATGTTTGCCTGGATCTGTACCTTATAGCTTTGATAAAGCTATACCTTACAGATACAATGCCACCATGCTGGAAGCTGGAAAAGAAGTCAAGATTAAGCCTCTGTCTTCTGTTGTGAATATAGCAGATGTTAGTAGAGTAACTAGAAGTGGACGAGTTTTTACTCAGCCTCAAGCAGTTGTGGATATCCAGAGGAACTCTACTCAAGTGTCTGTGAATGATGCGACAAAAGTTAATGATGGGTCGTCTTCAGGAAAGGAAATGGATGAGATTTTGAAGCTTATCAAGATGAGTGATTATAAAATTGTGGATCAGTTGCATCGCACTCCGTATAAGATCTCTATAATGGAACTGCTGACGAGTTCTCCTGCTCATAGGGATTCTTTGATGAAGATACTTGATCAAGCCTTTGTGGATCATGATGTGACGTTGGATCAGTTTAATGGGGTTGTGAGTAATATTACTGCATGTAACAATTTGAGCTTCAGTGATGAAGATTTGCCTGAGGAAGGAAGAAATCATAATTTGGCTTTGCACATCTCTGTCAGTTGCAAGGAGGACTCAATGTCTAATGTGTTGATCGATACTGGCTCATAGCTGAATGTCATGCCAAAATCCACTTTTGCCAAGCTGTCTTATGGTGGTACACCAATGAGATTTAGCAATGTGATTGTGAAGGCTTTTGATGGATCAAAGAAATCAGTGGTCGGAGAGGTTGATTTGCCTGTTAGTATTGGACCGTTTGTCTTCAAGATTACTTTTCAAGTGATGGACATCTTTCCTGCATACAGTTGCTTATTGGGACGCCCATGGATCCATGAAGCTGGGGCCGTTACTTCCACTCTTCACCAGAAATTGAAATTTGTGAAAGATGGAAAGTTGGTTGTCGTGAATGGAGAACAAGCTTTGCTGATTAGTCATCTCTCTTCATTCTGTGCTATAGAAGCTGATGAAGTGGTCATTGGAACTGCGTTTCAAGCCCTGTCTGTTAATGATGAATTCAAAAAGGATGAAGCTTCCATTGCCTCCTTCAAAGATGCTCAGCTGGTGGTTCAGAATGGACATTCAGGAGTATGGGGACAAATGGTGAGTCTGCAAGAGAACAAGAATAGAGCTGGTCTAGGATTTTCTGTCTCAGACGAGTCTTTGATGAAGCCTGAATCTGCTTTTCGTCCTTATCAGGAGATATTTCATAGTGCTAGGTTCCTACATCCAACTCTTCCAAAAGTGGACGCTATCATTAAAGATGAACCAGAGCCAGAAGTGCCAAACTTTGTGACCCGTGGAAAGATGATCAAAAACTGGATCACCATTGATGTTCCTGATTGTACTCATGCTTCAAAGTAATTTGCTTTTATGATTTTCAAAATCCTTTCATTCTGCCCAAGATGAAAGTGAAGTTGTTGGGGCTTTTTTCTGTTTGTTTTAAACATTAAAATCAACAATAAAAGTCATTTTGTTTCTGCATATATATGCTTTTTACCTTTTTGCTTTTTCTAGAAAGTGGTAACATAAAAAACCTTTTAAAATATGTTTTCATTTGCCATAATCTGCACAATTACATGATTGCATATATCTTTCCTTTTCCTGAAATAATAATCACTTGTGCAGATTAATCAATAAAACTGTTAAAAGTAATGACCCTGCACCCTCTCCCTACTTCGAGTGTCCTGTGTATGAGGCGGAAGAAGAGAGTGATGAATGTATTCCTGATGAGATTTCCAGACTGCATGAGCATGAGGAAAACACCATTCAGCCGTATAAAGAGCCGTTAGAAGTCATCAACTTGGGTTCCGAAGATGATAAGAAGGAAGTCAAGATTGGGGCACTGCTTGGTCAAGATGTTAAGAAAAGGATTATAGAGCTTATTAAAGAGTATGTTGACATTTTTGCATGGTCCTACCAAGACATGCCTGGGTTGGACACAGATATTGTGGAGCATCGTTTTCCATTGAAACCAGAATGTCCTCCTGTCAAGCAAAAGCTAAGAAGAAGTCATCTCGATATGGCGGAGAAGATTAAGAATGAGGTCTTGAAGCAGATTGACGCAAGTTTCCTTGTCACTTCTGTATATCCTCAATGGATTGCCAATATCGTGCCTGTGCCAAAGAAAAACAGAAAAGTTCGCATGTGTGTTGATTATAGAGATTTGAATAAAGCCAGTCCGAAAGATGATTTTCCTCTACCTCACATTGATATGTTGGTAGATAGTACGGCAAAATTCGAGGTTTTCTCCTTCATGGATGGTTTTTCAGGATACAACCAGATTAAGATGGAACCTGAAGACATGGAAAAGACAACCTTTATTACGCCATGGGGGACATTCTGCTACAAAGTAATGCCTTTTGGGTTGAAGAATGCTGGCGCGACGTATGACAGGGCCATGACCACTCTTTTCCATGATATGATGCACAAAGAAATTGAGGTTTATGTGGATGACATGATTACCAAGTCTCAGTCAGAAGAAGGGCACATGGAAGATCTTTTAAAGTTGTTTTAGCGTTTGAGAAAGTATCGTCTTCGCTTAAACCCAAACAAATGCACTTTCGGTGTCCGTTCCGGAAAATTATCGGGTTTCGTTGTCAGTCAGAAAGGAATTGAGGTGGATCCGGATAAAGTCAAAGCAATCCAGGAAATGCCAGTACCAAAGACTGAGAAACAAGTGAGGGGTTTCCTCGGACGTTTGAATTATATCTCCGGGTTCATTTCCAATATGACTGCTACCTATGAGCCAATTTTCAAGTTGTTAAAGAAAAATCAGGGATGTGTGTGGAATAAAGATTGTCAGAAAGCTTTTGATAATATCAAAGAATATCTGCTTGAACCCCCCATTTTGCTCCCTCCAGTTGAGGGAAGACCTCTGATTATATACCTCACAATGCTTGAGAATTCAATGGGATGTGTATTGGGTCAGCATGACGAGTCTGGTCGAAAAGAGTATGCAATATACTACCTTAGCAAAAAGTTTACCGAGTGCGAAACAAGATACTCGCTACTTGAGAAAACTTGTTGTGCTTTGGTGTGGGTTGCTCGCCGACTGAGACAGTATATGTTGAACCACACCACCTTATTGATTTCCAAAATGGATCCAATTAAGTACATATTTGAAAAACCTGCATTGACCGGAAGGATTGCTCGCTGGAAAATGTTGTTATCTGAATATGATATTGAATACCGAGCTCAAAAAGCTGTGAAAGGAAGTGTGTTGGCAGAGTATCTCGCTCACCAACCAATTGATGACCATCAATCTATCAGAATGGATTTCCCAGATGAAGATATAATGTATTTGAGAGCTAAAGATTGGGATGAACCGTTGCCAGAAGAAGGACCAGATCCTGGATCCAAATGGGGTTTAATTTTTTATGGAGCTTCTAATGTTCATGGCTATGGTATTGGTGCCATTATTATCACGCCGCAAGGTTCACATGTTCCTTTCACAGCAAGGATATGTTTTGATTGTACAAATAATATTGTTGAATATGAAGCTTGCATTATGGGACTTGAAGAAGCCATTAATCTAAGGATTAAGATCCTTGATGTTTATGGAGATTCTGCACTAGTGATTAATCAGATTAAAGGAGAATGGGAAACTCGTCATCCTGGTTTAACCCCTTACAAAGATTACGCCATAAGGCTATTGACATTCTTCAATAAAGTTGAATTCCACCACATCCCTCGAGATGAGAATTAGATGGCTGATGCTTTAGCCACATTGTCTTCCATGTACAAAGTGAATTTCCATAATGAGGAACCTCGGATTACAATCAGGCGTCTTGATAGACCTGCTTATGTATTTGCAGTTGAGGAATCAGCAGATGAGAAGCCTTGGTACTTCGATATTAAGCATTTCCTTCAGACCCAAGAGTACCCACTTGGGGCATCAAATAAGGATAAGAAAACTTTGAGGAGATTGGCTGGAAGTTTCTTCATCAATGCGGATGTATTGTATAAAAGAAATTATGACATGGTTTTGCTCAGATGCGTGGATAGACACGAAGCAGGCATGTTGATGCATGAAATTCATGAAGGATCTTTTGGTACTCATTCCAATGGACATTCGATGGCTAAAACGATGCTTAGAGCAGGTTACTATTGGCTGACAATGGAATCTGATTGCTACAAATTTGTAAAGAAGTGTCACAAGTGTCAAGTGTACGCTGACAAGATTCATGTGCCTCCGACACTTCTAAATGTTATTTCGTCTCCATGGCCTTTCTCTATGTGGGGTATTGATATGATTGGCATGATTGAACCCAAGGCTTCGAATGGACATCGATTCATCCTGGTAGGAATCGATTATTTTACCAAATGGGTAAAAGCCGCTTCATATGCTAATGTGACAAGGCAAGTTGTGGTCAGATTTATCAAGAACAACATCATCTGCAGATATGGTGTACCGAGCAAGATCATCATTGATAATGGCTCGAATTTGAATAATAGCATGATGAGAGAACTGTGCAAAAGCTTCAAGATTGAACATCACAACTCTTCGCCTTATAGGCCAAAGATGAATGGAGCTGTTGAAGCAGCAAATAAGAATATTAAAAAGATTGTTCAAAAGATGGTTGTTATGTACAAGGACTGGCATGAGATGCTCCCATTTTCCTTGCATGGATACCTTACATCTGTTCGGACTTCAACTGGGGCAACTCCCTTTTCTTTGGTTTATGGTATGGAAGCAGTGCTCCCCGTCGATGTTGAGATTCCATCATTGAGAGTTTTAATGGAAACCAAGTTATCTGAGGCTGAATGGTGTCAGAGCAGGTTTGATCAATTGAGTTCGATAGAAGAAAAGAGAATGACGGCTTTATGCCATGGTCAGTTGTACCAGAAAATAATGAAGAAAGATTTTGATAAGAAGGTTCGACCTCGTGTATTCAGAGAAGACGACCTCGTGCTCAAAAGGATCTTGTCTTTCACCTCCGATTCAAGGGGCAAGTGGACTCCTAATTTTGAAGGACTATATGTTGTTAAGAAAGACTTCTCTGGCGGTGCATTAATTATTCCAACTATGGATGGAGAAGAGCTCCCACGTCCCGTGAATGCTGATGTAGTCAAGAAATACTTCGCCTAAAAATAATAAAAGAACAGCTCGCTAAGTTGAAAACCCGAAAGGGCGGCTTAGGCAAAAAAGAGCGTCTCGGTGGATTGAAAACCCGAAAGGGCGGTCCAGGCAAAAATTAGAGACATAAACAGAATAAAAACCCGGTGGATTGAAAACCCGAAAGGGCGGTCCAGGCAAAAGTTAGGGGTTCATGGCAAGTAACTACATCAGACAAGACTTGATCATCAGCAGTCATCTGTTTTTCATGAGAAGTTCAACACATTTCAACGGAAGCCTTTGCTCAGGAATTCCAAGTTGAGAGAGAGGATGGGGTCATTACATTTCAATGTACCTTTTCCACAAAATTACCACTTTCCAAACTTTGTAATCATCCATGGGGTCTTGCCTTTTGCAGGCTACCATTCCATTAATAAAGTTTGAGCCTTTACAGGTTATTGGCAATCTTATTTCTTTCATATATCTCAAAATATCATTTATTGTTGATATTACTTTTTAAAACAAAAAGAAAATTGATTTCAACCAAAAATCTTTTTTGAAAAATATAAAAGAAGTTTTGTTTTGATTCATGAGTGCATTACAAGGAATGGATATGTTGAGGTATTCAGGTACAAAAGAGTAAGAATGTATTCCAGTTGGTGTACCTTTGGCCTGGTTCAAGTATGATGTAGAACTCAGCAATTTCGTTCTCTCAGCTCCAATGTTTCCTCAGTGTTGGGTAGCATTTATTCTGAAGCCATCAAGAGTTTGTTGTAGCAATTTCTGATCATGTTTGTGGATGATACCTCGAGTTACTCAGCTCGAGACATGCTTGATTATGTTATTTTTGTACTCTATCTCTTGAGTTAATCTTTGCGCTAAGTTTAGGCAGCATATGCATCATTAACATGCATAAAAAATAGTCATGCATTCACATTTGCTATCATGAAGTTTACTGTCAAATCAGATTTCTTTTTCATTTAGAATTGTCTTTAGGTAGAAAATACTCACTTTCCTTGAATTTCCTTAAATCACCACTGATTTTGTTTCTATGTGGATAATATGTTTCAGTTATTCTGTTCAGATACTTACAAACAGAAATCTAGTGGGTTATTCCCTCACTTGATCTGGTCTTATTTGGCAGTTTCTTTCCATTTGGCCATGGATTGAATTTTGGTCGCTGGATGAGGAATATTGAAATTGTGCAATTGTGTTTGCACCCTCAAAAAAGAAAAGCAAAGTATTTTTGATTGTTCTCCACCGTCAGTGGTACGCCGGTGCATCTCTCCTCACCTTCAGTGGAAAGTTGGTGTATCTTGTTATTTTCATTGTCAATGGCACGTCGATGTATATACTTTCATATCATCAGTGGAACGATGGTATATGTTATTGTCAATGGCACGGCGATATATCTCTCTCTCACCTTCAGTGGAACGTTGGTGTATCTTGTTATTTTCATCGTCAATGGCACGTCGATGTATATCTTTTCTACCTCCAGTGGAACGTTGGAAGCTCACCTTCAGTGGAACGTTGGTGTATCTTTTTGTATCTTCATCGTTAGTGGTACGTCGATGCATATCTCTTTCATATCATCAGTGGAAGGATGGTATGTTTTATCGTCAATGGCACGGCGGTACATCTTTTCTACCTCCAGTGGAACGTTGGTAGCTCACCTTCAGTGGAACGTTGGTGTATCTCTTTATTTTATCGTCAGTGGTACAACGATATATCTCTTTTCTACCTCCAATGGAACGTTGGTAGCTCACCTTCAGTGGAAAGTTGGTGTATCTTTTTATTTTATCGTAAATGGTACGGCGGTACATCTCTTTTCTACCTCCAGTGGAATGTTGGTAGCCCACCTTCAGTATAACGTTGGTGTATATTGTTATATTTTCATCGTCAGTGGTACGTCGATGCATTTCTATTCATATCATCAGTGGAACGATGGTGTTTTCTGTTAATGAATGATTGATATTCTAATTCCCTAGTGAAAGGGGATGCCTCCCTTTTTTTTCTTATCCCCAGTGAAAGAGGATCCCCCCTTTTTTTTTCCTCATCCCCAGTGAAAGGTGATGCTTTAACCTCTCTGGTGCGAAATTTTTTCCCCAACAAAGTTTCTTTTCCCGGCAGAATTTCATTTCTCCAACAAAGTCTTGTCTTCCCCAGTGGAGTTCTTCCCAAAAGACATTTGTTTTCCCCAGTGGAATTCTTCCCACAAGACATTTGTTTTCCCCAGTGGAGTTCCTTTTCCTCCGCAGTGGTGTCTTGTTTCATCTTCATCATACACATTCATTAAACATTGCATTGCATCTTAGTTTCAAAAATTGTGTGTTTTATATATTTAAGTCTCTTCAATCTCGTCAAAACGAAGATTTACAATCATCGTATCTCCAGGTCGGAGAAACTTAAATAGGGGCATCTGTCATACCCCAATTTTTTACCCTAAGATCATACATCATTTGCATATCAATCATCAATCAAGAAGTTTTCAACTTAGAACTCTACTTGTGATGTTGTGTACAATTCATCTGCAAAGGAATCATCAAGCACCAATGTTTTTCTTGTATAAGTTGTTTACTAACCAAAATACCAAAAATATTGCCTTGTGCTTTTGGATGTTTGTGTTTTGTAGGTACCAAGTCAAAGTATCCTTCAAAAAGGGCATTTTTCAACAATTTCACTGTGCAAATCGATTTGCATAAGGTGTAAATCGATTTACACAACTGTTTCTGCACCAGATTTGCTTCTGCCATCAGTGCAAATCGATTTACATAACTGTTTTTGCCCCAGATTTTGCCTTTTTCAGCAATGTAAATAGATTTGCATAAAGTGTAAATCGATTGCACCGGTTCAAATTTGGAAAAATGAAGGCAAGTTTCAGCTTTTGGAAGTGTTGACATCATTTGCAAGCATGAGAAGCATGACTTAGCTCTTATATTTGATTACCTACATCATTTAATCATAAACCCTCATGTGATTGCATCAAGACCATTGGATCTCTTTTTTGGCTCCAAATCCACCTCCCAAGCCTAATTCTATTTTCCAATCCTAACTCCAAACCACAAAAATTCCCAAGCCTAAGTGCTATAAATTGAGCCATTCCCCTCTTCATTTTTCAAGCTTTGATAGCCAAGAAAACTCTTGCTTTTTCTCTCCTCATCTCTTCCAAACCCCTCACTCAAAGCTCTCTTCTTCTTCCATAAAAATTAGTGAGTCGCATCTTGAACCTCACTAATTTAGAGCTAAACCTCCATCTAAACATCACTTTCTTCATCAATTGTGAGAAATCAAGGCTTGTGGTTGTGTGTTCTTGAAGGAGATTCAAAGTTTGTGAAAGATTTGGTAAAATTCTAGATCCTTTCCATAATCCAAGATGTGATCCATTGTTGTTTATGTTTGATGCATCTTTGGTGCTACATTGCTGAGTTTTGCTTGCTTACTTGATGCATTTTCGTGCACAAATTGATCCAAGATCACAAGGTGTTTGGTTTTATGTTTAAACAAGTTTTCTTCTCTTGATTTACTGTTTTTTTTTTAAACTCTGTTGTGCAAATCGATTTACATCTGGTGCAAATCGATTTACATAAATAAAAACTGCGCAGATCTGAAAAAAACAGAGTTATGCAAATTAATTTACACTATGTGCAAATCGATTTACATCTGAGCAGAATGTGTTTTTTGCCTTTTTTTAACTTGTTTTTGGTTCTAACTCATATTCTACTCCATTCTTTTGATATTTTCTTTGAATCACAAGTTAGAGGCCTAATTTCTCTCTAATTTCAATGGACTTAGGGCGTCGATAGGATGAGAATCCAAATCCGCAAAATTAAGTGATTGAAATTATGGATGAAAGGAGCTTTTGAATGTGGTTCCATCTTTTACTTCTTTTTATTTTGATCGATGAAAGTCTTAACGCCTTGAGAATTCTTATGGATTCTTGGTAAATACTAGATCGCTCCTTATTTTTCTTTTCGTGCGGTATTGCTTTTGGAGAACGATCTACATATCGTTTTCTAGCATGCATTAGCACAAAGATTGTTGACCGGCCTCGTTGTAGGGTGACTTCCACATAAGTCACTTGGCGATCTGCTTAACATAGCGCTATATTTTGTGTCCCAAATAAAAAAGATCAAATATGGAAGAGAATTGTATGCGGTTGATTTAAGACTTGTGGAGGTTTATCGTGTGGTCGCTATGATTTTATCAAGCTTTTGATAAATTTCTATTGAATTTAAATCCGAGAACATCCTTCACTTACCATCGATCTTTCTTACTAACTTTGATAACATACTTGACAAGTTTCAAGATGGTTATCTTTAACATCTAACAATTGACTTTAATTTCCGCAATTTATTATATTGCTCTTTATATTTTGCTTTATGCTTTATTTTTATCATTTCATCACGTTTATATTCCGCTATTTTTTCTTTGTCCATTTGGACACTATGTTTATGTTTCCGCTATTTTCTTTTTGTCCACTTGGACCATACTTTACTTTTAAGCTAAAACACTAATAAATAACAAAAATCTAAAAAACGTTTAAGGCTCTCTTTTGGACTATTGGTTACTATCCCGAGCATTTTGGAGATGTGGACTTATGGACTTAGTACCTATGGACCCTTATTTTGTTATTACTCAGTGATTGTTCTGTCTGTCTGGCAATGGATTGTTGTCTGTTTGTGTATGCAGGTATTTCCTTGAAAGTCCTTGATGGTTAATTCCAAGGCATTGAGATAAGGATTTTACCTGAAAACAGCCGTTACTCTGCCCGATTTTCGTCAGAATTTTAATGTGCTTAATGCAAAGTGGTGCTAAAGATAATAAGTTCATCTGGATCCCCAAGTGTTAATGTGTTGGTTTGGTATCGATAATTCCAAAGGATGGCAAATCTACCTTGACTCATAATGTCAAGTGTTGGCTTCTTATTTCGGTTAGACCGTTCTTTTCCCTAGCTTTTATTTTATGCACTAGGTTAGCCTCTTCATCTCCTCCCCTTCTTAAATCTTCAAAATCTTCTCCCTTTTTATAAAACCTTCTTATGTTTGCAACCTTTTTAAAACTCTCTCATTAAAATATCTTTTGCCCTTAGTGGGCTTTTACTTCAAAAAGTTTAGACACGAATAATTGTTGAAACGAGTGGCGATACCCCAACGATTTTGAAATTGATTGATATAATGAGATATTTTTTGCGTGAGAGAGCTAGTGGCATACTCGTTGATTTCCATCCGAGTTGGAGCCCTTCTTTTATTTGCGATGCAAAGAACTCGTTTGTTCTCATGCTCAAGGTCAATGGCTGAGTATTTCTCTCCGACGATGATAAAGTGTTTATTCGTTTTTTAAAATGTTTTCCCTTTTAGCGCAACTACATTAGCTCTGACTTCTCCATTGCACCGAGGAGGTATGTAGGCACAAGGCTTAATGTCTTGCCGAGCTTATTTTTTAAAATAAAACAAACTCTCTTTTTCTAGCTCACACGACATAGATTTTCAAAAAGATTCCTGTGGAGTACCACAGATATGAGGGGTGCTTAAACCCTTCCCCTTGTATAATCAACACCCGAACCTGAGTTCTCTTTTTGTTTTAAAAACAAACTTTGGGTTTTTCGTTCTTTTCCCTTTTCCTTTGGAAACAATAAAGCACGGTGGCGACTTTCACTGAAATATTGAGTCGAGTCACTCCTATGGCTCAGATCTCAGATTTTCCCCGCTACAAAATCTACCCTGCCCCTGGTTGAAATCAAGGTTTAATTGAAAAGTAGAAACAAACTCCAACACCTGGCTCGAGGGGGTGACGAGGGATTTACATCCTTATATCTCCACTATTTGGGAATTGAAACAATGCCTGTACATCGTCGGTTCGGTCTTACCTTGAAAGCATATGTTTAGCGAGATTTAGTTATTTGTATTCGTCATTCTCCCTCAAGTTTGTTACTAATTGGGAGTGATAGTTTGAAATGGAATGTCGTAGTAATGCGAGAGCGAAGCGAACGAATTGATTTCAAAACATGCATGATTATTTTATTGAATTACTATTCGAAAGGTACAACATTTTACATCAAATAACACTTTGTGATCGTAGAAATTACAACTTGAAAACCTATTGATCCTAGGGACAATCTCCTTTGTAGATCTGTTGACCTTGTTTTACTCCTGAGTTCTTGGACTTGTAGAAGGAAAGGGTAACCTTCAATGCAATGTTTAATAACGAATTAAATCACACCTTGCATGCGAAAAATGAAAAGCAGGAAGGAAAGCTTTTTATCAAAAGATCATTTTATTGATGGAATGCCTATGAATAGGCTTCTGTACAAGGATGCAACTCCTAAATGAGGTAGTTGCGAGAAAAAGAAAGTAAAAACACAATAGGAAAAATGGCAAGGAGAAATGCTCGAATTTCCATAAAAACTGGTATTGCTACAGTTCCCAAATCCTTGATCTTCTCAATGCTTTGCTTCAGAAGCGTAGTAGTTAGATCGATCTGTCCGTTTTGCCAAGGGCGCGTAGTGGTTTTTTGTGGAGGATATTCAGACTGCAGCCTCTCGCTTTTGATCCCTAACGTTTGCCTGGATCGCCCTTTCAGGTTTTCAACCCAGCGGGATACCCCTTTTTGCATAAGTCGCCCTTTCGGGTTTTCGACTTAGCGGGTTATTCTCTTTTGTTTTATCCCTAATTTTTGCCCAAACCCTTTTGGTTTGCCGGGATGCCCTTATTTTTGCCTAGGTACGTCGACCTAGCGGGTCTTTTATGCGTAGTATTTTTTGACTGAGTCCGAATTGACTGGAAGCGGAACGTCTTCCCCATCCATCTTTGTCAGGATTAAAGCACCACCTGAGAATGCTTTCTTCACAATGTATGGTCCCTCATAGTTGGGAGTCCATTTGCCCCTTGGATCGGTGTGAATTGGCAAGATCTTCCTTACGACTAGGTCACCCGTGTGGAATTCTCGAGGCCGAATTTTCTTGTCATACGCTTTCTTGATCCTCTTTTGGTACAACTGGCCATGGCAGATGGCAAATAAGCGTTTCTCTTCAATTAGATTGAGATGGTCGAGCCTTGTCTGAACCCATTCTATTTCATCAAGTTTGGCATCCATCAAGACCCTCAACGAAGGAATTTCCACTTCGACAGGAAGTACAACCTCCATACCGTAGACAAGAGAGAAGGGAGTTGCCCCGGTTGAAGTGCGAACTGAAGTTCTATAGCCATGCAGAGCAAACGGTAACATCTCATGCCAGTCTTTGTATGCTCTAACCATTTTCTGGACGATCTTTTTTATGTTCTTGTTAGCAGCTTCGACTGCGCCATTCATCTTTGGCCGGTAGGGTGATGAATTGTGATGTTCAATCTTGAACTCTTCGCACAACTCTGCCATCATCTTGTTATTGAGATTGGACCCGTTATTAGTGATGATCTTGTTTGGAACCCCATATCGGCATATGATTTCTTTCTTGATAAAGCGAGTGACGACTTGCTTGGTTACATTCTTGTAAGAAGCAGCTTTAACCCATTTGGTGAAGTAGTCGATAGCAACAAGAATAAATCTACGTCCATTCGAAGCTTGTGGCTCAATTCGTCCAATAATGTCGATGCCCCACATGGCAAAGGGCCAAGGTGACGTCAGGACATTCAGAGGAGTTGGAGGAACATGAATTCTGTCAGCATACACTTGGCATTTGTGACATTTCTTCACATACACATAACAATCACTTTCAATTGTCATCCAATAATATCCTGCTCGCAAGATCTTTTTGGCCATAGAGTGCCCACTGGAATGAGTTCCAAAAGATCCTTCATGAATTTCCCGCATGATTAATTCTGCTTCGTGTCTATCCACGCATCTGAGCAAAACTGAATCATAGTTTCTTTTGTACAGGACGTCTCCTGACAAGAAGAATTTAGATGCTAACCTTCGAAGCGTTCGCTTATCACCAATCGTAGCATCTTCGGGATACTCTTGCTTCTCAACATACCTTTTGATGTCATAATACCATGGCTTTTCGTCATACACATCTTCAGTAGTGAGACAATGAGCAGGGAATACATGTGCAGGCTCTTTGTAACGGAGGATCCTTATATCTGGCGCTTCATTAGGGGAGCTAACTCTGAACATTGCTGCCAAGGTAGCCAAAGCGTCTGCCAATTGATTCTCCTCTCGTGGGATGTGATCGAAAGTGATTTCCTCGAAAGCGGGCAACAACTCCAAGATATAGTCCCTATAAGGAACTAAATTGGGGTGTCGTGTTTCCCAATCACCTCTTACTTGATTTATGACCAGGGCAGAGTCCCCATAAACTTCAAGGATCTTAATTCTCATATCAATGGCCGCCTCGAGGCCCATTACACAAGCTTCGTATTCTGCAACATTGTTTGTGCAATCAAAACATATTCTAGCTGTGAAAGGGATGTGAGTTTGACGAGGAGAAGTCAAAACTGCCCCAATACCATGGCCCATAGCATTTGATGCACCATCGAACTTGAGAGTCCATCGCTCCCCTGGTTCGGGTCCTTCATTATCATCTAGTTTCATGATATCTTCATCAGGAAAGTCAAACTTCATTTACTGATATTCTTCTAACGGCTGATGAGCAAGATGATCTGCAAGGACACTTCCTTTGATGGCCTTCTGTGTGACATATTGGATGTCGTATTTTGATAAAAGCATTTGCCATCGGGCTAGTCTTCCTGTAAGGGCCGGTTTTTCAAAGATATACTTTATCGGGTCCATTTTGGAGATCAATAAAGTGGTGTGAGTCAACATATACTGCCTCAGTCGGCGAGCGGCCCATACCAAAGCACAGCAAGTTTTCTCGAGTAGTGAGTAGCGAGATTCACAATCGGTAAACTTTTTGCTCAGGTAATAAATGGCGCACTCTTTTCGACTAGACTCATCATGCTGGCCCAGCACGCACCCCATAGATCCTTCAAGCACAGTTAAGTACATAAGAAGCGGCCTCCCAAGAACCGGAGGCATGAGAATTGGCGGCTCTTGGAGGTATTGCTTGATCCTTTCAAAGGCTTCTTGACAATGATCATCCCAACGTATATCTTGATTCTTGCGCAGCAGTTTAAAGATGGGTTCACAAGTGTCAGTGAGATGAGAAATGAACCTGGCTATGTAATTCAATCTCCCAAGGAAACCTCGAACCTCTTTTTCATTCTTTGGTGCTGGCATATTCTGTATTGCTCTTACTTTATCAGGGTCAACCTCAATCCCTCGTTGGCTCACGATGAATCCAAGTAACTTTCCAGATCGCACTCCGAAAGTGCATTTGTTTGGATTAAGCCTCAACTTGAATTTTCGCAGACGAGCAAACAATTTCTCAAGATATACCAAGTGTTCCTCCTCAGTTTGGGATTTTGCAATCATATCATCAACGTATACTTCAATCTCCTTATGGATCATATCATGAAAAAGGGTCACCATCGCACGTTGATATGTTGCACCAGCATTCTTAAGACAAAAAGGCATCACCTTATAACAATACGTACCCCACGGAGTGGTAAAAGTAGTCTTGGTCATATCTTCAGGAGCCATCTTTATTTGATTGTAGCCAGAAAAACCATCCATGAATGAGAACACCGAGTACTGAGCAGTGTTGTCGACTAGCACATCAATATGAGGCAGAGGAAAATCATCCTTCGGACTTGCCCTATTCAAATCTCGGTAGTCGACACACATGCGTACCTTTCCGTCCTTCTTAGGAACAGGTACGATGTTTGCGATCCAAGGAGGATATTCACATGCAGATAAGAAACCAGCCTTCAACTGTTTTTCAACTTCTTCCTTGATTTTCAAAGCCATATCAGGTCGAGTTCTTCGCGGTTTTTGCTTTACAGGTGGACATTCTGGTTTAAGCGGTAACCTGTGCATAACGATATCAGTGTCTAAACCAGGCATGTCTTCGTATGACCAGGCGAAGATGTCAACATACTCTCGGAGCAGCTCAATCAACCTTCTCTTTACATCACTTTGCAAAGCGGCCCCTATCTTGATTTCTCTCTTTGTCTCTTCTGTACCGAGGTTGATGATTTCTATGACCTCCTGATGTGGCTGAATGGATTTCTCTTCTTGTCTTAATAATCTTTCCAATTCCTCAGGGACTTCACAATCTTCCCCACTATCTTCATCAGCTTGGTCAATTGGATTCTCAAGGATATCAGGACGTGGAACTGTAACATTGTCATTTTTGATGGAATCCGAGCCGGATCTGCACGATGGATGGTTCATGCCTTAGAATGCAACACATAAAGGAAAAAGAAAAAGAAAAGCTTTGCCATTTTTGAAAAAGTTTTTTTTTTAAAGTAAAAATGAAAGAAATGGAACAGTAATTGCATGCGAAAATATGATTTTCATTCAATATTAAACAAACTGAACCACATGGGGGGCCCTTCTTTATACAAGTGATCAAAATGCTTGGGGCGAAGCACATGATTTATTGAAACAAGAAAATTACATCTCCATAAAAGTGACTCTGGGGACGTCTAATATGGTCCAATTGTTGAGTTCCTGTCCAGGCGCAACATGGCAAATGAATCTGGAGAGATCTTCTTCATCATCATCATCCACGGCGATAACCTGACTTCCAGAACTAGTACTGGCACTGACGAACACTTGAGAAATCGGGGGAATCACCTTCTTTTCGAGGGTGGTGCTGAGTTGAGTAGAAGAGGACGGTTGGTATCCCAACCCATACTTGTCTCGTTTCTCATAGACATCAATCAGCTTGCCCCAGGCACCATGGGAAACACCAGCTTATAAGAAAGCCTTAGCATCATTCAAGGATGAGAGGGGTCCTCCAGGTTCCCTCTTATTCTCGACCACAGGGAGTTTGTCCACCGACACAATCTCTAAGGCTTGAAAGGGTGTCTCTTGTACTTCCCGTTCTACTTCCACATATCGGTATGTTGCCAGATTATTGACTACCAGATCCTCTTCACAAGTGATCACAACGATCTTGTCATTCACAACAAATTTCAAACACTGGTGGAGAGTAGATGTCACAGCTCCAGCAGCATGAATCCAAGGACGACCCAAGAGGCAAGTGTACGAAGGGTTTATATCCATAACGTAGAAGGCAATGTAGAACATGTGAGGACCAATCAAGACAGGCAGATCAATTTCTCCTTCTACGGACCTTCTAGAACCATCAAATGCTCTAACACTCATAGTGCATGGTCTCATCATAATCCCATCCATACTCAGCTTAAACAAAGTGGCCTTGGGCATCACATTAAGAGAAGAACCTGTATCAATCAGAACTCGAGACAACACAGCATCCAGACACTTGACGGAGATATGCAATGCTTTGTTGTGTGCTCTACCCTCGGGTGGAAGTTCCTCATCACAAAAACCCAAACAGTTACCAGCAGCAATGTTGGTCACAACCCCTTCAAACTGAGGCACGGTAATGTCTTGAGTCACATGAGCGGAAGCCAGAACTTTCATTAGAGCATCACGGTGAGCCTCCGAGTGCACCAAAAGGGACAAGATAGAAATCTTAGCTTGAGTTTGATCAAGTTGATCAATCACTTTGTAATCACTTTTCTTAATGATCCTCAAGAGTTGCTCGGCATCTTGTGCATTACGTGTTACAGGAGGGTCGACAGCAACTTGCTTTCCCTTTGCTTGTGCATTAGCGTCCTTATTGGTCTCTTTAGGAAGCGGAGGAGGGGCGGCAAAGATTCGGCCACTACGAGTGATGCCACTAGTCCCAACAATATTAGTGACACTCGAATTACCCACTGGGGGACAATCATACTTCTTCCCTCGAATATATAAAACATTATAACTCCAAGGAACCGCCTTAGAATCACCCACGGAAGAGGAAACGGGAGATGGAGTCGAGGGAGTCAGAGGAGCACTTGGAACCTGAATAACCAACAGAATTCTTGGAGCTTGAGTAACCAATGGAGTACTCGGGGCATGAATGACCAAAGGAATGCCTTGAGTCTTCGACACCTCAGCAGGATAGTAAGGGATTTCTAGAGTAGCCACATCTTTATTAGAAACAACCCTTTCCACTCTAAGAATACCTTCATCCATCAGCTTTTGAATCTCTTCCCTCAACCTGGCACATTCCTCTGGATTAGAAGAACATTGTAAACAGAAGTCATGTAGTTCACACAAAACCTCTTGTTGCACGAGGTACTCTCTGACAATTGCAAGCGGCATCTTAACCTCACTAACATCAGTTACCAGGATTTGGTCGTCACATAACTCAACAGCATTGGTCGCACCAGCATGAGGAGGCATAGGGTTATTCTGCACATTGGGACCAATAGGAGTGAATGAGATAAGCTTGTCATCAAGAAGATCCTGAACCTTTAACTTGAATGCTCTACACTTTTCAATAGTATGGCCCGGGGCCCCTGAATGAAATTCACAACGAGCATTAACATCATAATCAGGAGGGAGAGGGCTAGGTGGAGGTCCAAGTTCACGGAGTTGTACCAATTGACCAGCAAGCAACTGAGGGAGAAGTTGGGCATATGACATCGGAACCGGATCGATACGCCTATCTTGGAATCTTGTTCTTTGCGGGCCCCTTTGACCTTAAGGCCTAGGGTTCTGTTGACGATTCTGAGGAGCAGCAGCTTGTTGTTGTGGTACGAAAGGCTGTTGGGGTGCCATCCATGGTTGTGGAAGAGCAGTAGCATATGCTTGAGGGACATACGGACCAGGAACAGCATAAGGCATCAGATAATAAGGAGGTGGAACAGAAGAATATGCAGGAGCTCGGCCTTGGTCAACAGAAGCGGTGCTAGTCTCACCTTCCTTCTTCTTTACAAACCCAGAATACGGCTTCTTACCATTACCACTTGAGTTGCTAGGATTAGTAACACCTTGAATGGTACCAGCTTTGACACAGTTCTCAACCCTCTCACCAATGATGACCACATCCTAAAAGGAAGGAGAAGTATTACTAACCATGTGCTGAAGATACGGCCCTTTCAGAGTTCCCATGAACAGATCAATCAACTCTCGGTCCAATAAAGGAGGTTGGACTCGAGCAGCAAGTTCACGCCACATCTGGGCGTATTCCTTAAAAGACTCTTCAGATTTCTGTGACATATTTTGCAGCTGTGCACGGCTAGGAGCCATAGCAGTATTGTAGTGGTATTGTTTTAAGAAGGCATCAACAAGTTCTCCCCAAGTACTGACATTAGACCTCTCGAGTTTCATATACCACTCCAACGGGGCTCCAGTGAGACTGTCTTGGAAAAAATGCATAAGCAGAGGTTCGTTCTCAGCGTGAGTGGCCATCTTACGGCAGTAGGAAGAATGTGAGTCTCTGGGCAGGTAATCCCCTTGTACTTATCAAAATCTGGCACCTTGAACTTCGGGGGAATAACAATCCCATGTACCAAGCACATAGCAGCAGTGTCGAAACTCGAAGTTTTAGCAACCTCAACGGCCTTAAGGCGTTCTTCAAGAGCTTGGTACATCTTAGCAGTCTCAGTCAACTCAGCAGTAAGATCATGTTCAAGATCAATAACCTCATGGTGGTCGTCCACTACTTTAAGTGTCTCATTAATAGGAGTCTCTTTAGTTTTCGTTCCTCCATCGATAGAGGTGGTAGGAACATCCTTGACCAAACTAGCGACGCTCTTTCTGAGTTCATCCTGTCCTTGAACAACGGCATGGAGAGTCTCCATAAGTTGGGTCATTCTTTCCCCCATAACATCCATATCCCTACGGAGAGCAGCTTGATTCTGTTCAAATTGTTCCATGATTCTCTTCTCGTTGTTTCTGGTGCGGTAAGGATGTAAGGAAGTCAGCTTTGTTGTTGAAGCAGAAATCTGTTGCTGAAAGGGACCCCAATTAGTTTCTTGTACAATAACCTGAAAAATGCAATGTGATAATGTGAATGTATGAGTGCATGTGTGCGTATGACGTGATGTGCCATTTTCAGGGTATCCAAGATTCAATATTCATCCAGAATATCTAACAATGTGACAAAAGATAAGTATCAAGAGAAACTAGTTCTTTTTTATTCATAACAGAAATTTAAACTTGGGCAAGCCATACATCAACAAGATAGTTCAACAAGGGAAATAAAAGACCCCATCCAACAAGTCTGGTGGTGGTCGAAACATACAGACTCAAACATCAATCCATCTGAATATAAAACAAAGGTCCTCCTTGTCTGAAGTGCTCATCGCTCCACTTCTTAGTTTCATCAAACAGTTTCTTGGTTGCTTCTCGATCTCTTCCTTTAAGAAGGCTTTGAATCACCTCATCTTTGCGAAACAAATGCCCATCCAGCTTCTTGCAGCACTCCCTGAGTTCGTCACATCCTTTGCATTCTGGGAGATAATCTTTCTCAGATACGTCCTCCATACCCATCATTCGATCTCTGAGCTTGGCATTTTCTTCTGTTAGTCGAGTATTACGGAGGTGACTTCCTTTCAGTTGAGTCTCAACTGCCATTCTTTGAGTGGTCTCTTCTTCCAGTTTCTTTTTCAGATTCTTCACTTCAACTCTAGCATCCCTTTCTATCTTGAGCTTATAAGCTTTCTAGTCTTCTCGGTACTCTCGCTTGAGTTTCTCTTCTACCTCTTTCATGGCCCTTTTTAGGATCTTCTGGTGATCCTCGACAATAACAGTAGTATGTCTTTCACCTTTTTCCGTTCTAGCCCTCTTTTGAACTCTGGAAGATCCTCCCTTCAGCATTTTGGCTTCGTGTGTCAACTCAACTCTTTTCTGTTCCACAAGACAATGTTTCGGTTGCGCATCCGACTTCTTTTCGTGCAATTGGGTGCATTCCATATCTACCTGGATACGATTCTCAGCAGGCACAGTGGCAATTGGAATCTTAGGTGGTTGCTCGTACAATGGGTTAACCTTCGGGAAAGGCAACAGGCGATCTTTAACTCTATTTTCAACCCAATCTGTGTAGGCTTGTTTGGCAACGGCATTCTTTTCACCTAGAGAAATCTGATCATTTGTATGGATGCTATTCCAGGCACTCCTCACTTTTTCTAGACCCTTTGGATCGGTTCCCTTTTCAAAGCAAACGGATTCGAATATCTCTTTGTCCAAAGGCTTGTCTTCAAGTGCAAAACCCAACTGACGCAGCGCTAGCTTAGGATTATAATTGATAACACCTTTTGTTCCTATGAGAGGAACATTGTCAAAAGTACCACAGCTAGTTATAACTTTCTCCACGTCCATTCCAGTGGGACACCAGACAATGTCATTTCCGGTAAGCCCCATGATCCTTTGAGGCCATTTCTGAGTAGAAGTAAAAAAAGGACCACTTGTAGGTAGGTGGGACTTAAACCAGGTGCATAACAACGGCAAACAATTTCTTATGGCTCCTCCTTTCCCATATCGAGAGTGAACGGAATAGTACGTATCAGCTAGCAAAGTAGGGACCAGATTCTTATCCACAAAAAGACATATAGCGGCCAGATCAACGAACTTGTGAATGTTAGGGAACATCACGATCCCATAGATCAGAACGGCCAGAAGGGCGTTGAAGGCTTCCCACATCTTTTTGTTAGCCTACTCTTGGGCCTTTTCAATCAAGAAACTCATGTAGAAACCATGAGTGTTACCATTCTTCTTCCAATTTCCATGAACGTCTCCTATGCTCAAATAAAGAGCGTTGGCGATGTAGTCCAAATCAGGCTTCTCTGGGACACAAACGAAAGGAACCTTGTGTTGAATCTTGATATTGAGAAAGTGAGAGTACTCCTCGAGAGTGGGAGCCAACTGATAGTCTGAGAAGGTGAAACAACGCAAGTCAGGATCATAGAACTGGAGAAGAGTAGATAAAGCCCATTCGTCGACATGTGAGTACAAAAGAGTCAAGATGTTGCCATAATTCTCAGTGAACACTGTTTTATTGTGACCAGTAATCAATCCACCCAACTGTCCCAACTGAGTCATGCCCTCACGATGGAAACTGTAAGTGTGAGTACGCCTTGTAGTTTCTCTGGTAGCGGTCACGTTGTTAGCCATCCTGGATGAAAAGTAATAACCTCAGATACCCTGAAAAATGGCATGCATATGAGAAATAATACTATTTTTCTTTTTTCTTTTTTTTTTCTTCTTTTTTTTTATTACATCTTTTCTTTCTCTTTTTTTTTTTTGAAAATAAATATGCCATGATGAAAATGATGCAATGGAGATTCTCCCAATATGAGAGAGTTGTTGTGTTGCCTCTGAGCAGAATCGAATGTCATAAGGTCAAAGGTCCGACATAGGTGCCACACAGCCATAAGAACAATAGTCACCAACAGAGCAGAATAGTCACCAAAGGTACCTGTCATGTATATCCCTCCCCACTCACAGGTGAATCTAGGTCAGGGTAGGTCAAAAGGTCTCCGGCGTTAACAACTCTCCTTAAACACCATCATCGTTGCAAATACATGCCAACAATGGTATCCCATTCGAGTCTCAGCTGGTCGTGGGTCTCATGATCGCAATCAACAGAACCTGACATTCTGTTGGCATCATGACTATCCACTCTATCCTAGGTATCCTATGTGTCAACTCTGGCCTGGGTATTGGGCCTTTTACCTCATAGAATCATCCCACCCAACCTGCAAACAGAGAAAATATGTGGTCCCCACGGGGACCCATAATATAGTCCAGATGCATGTGGAAAGTAAACATGATATGCAAGCAGGAAATAAACATGATATGCAAGCGTACATACAAAATGTAAACACATAAACAAATAAATAAACACCAAGTAAACAAAACAAACAAAGGCTAGGATCGACTCGCTATGAATGGACCAGGACAGGTCTATCAACATCCCCAGCAGAGTCGCCAGCTGTCGCATGCTCGCGAAAAAATGAACAGTGTCGCCACTAATATATTTATCCCATAAGGGAAAGGAATATCAGAAAACCTAAAAAAGGAAGGAACAGGGTCTTGCGACCAGAGAATCAAGGTACGGGAGTCGGTTACGCAAGGGGAAGGTGTTAGCACCCCTCGCGCCCATCGTACTCGATGGTATCCACCTATGTTTGTTTCTATCTAAAGGGTGTATAACTATGTCTATGTCTAAATGCGAATGAATGCAAAATGTAGGGAAAATAAAGAATTGTACTCGCACGGGCCCTACCCCGCTGCCTACGTATCCTTTTCAGGAATCAGAGTTACCGTAGCTCGGCTCACGATTTTCTGTTTGTTTTTGTGTTTTTTAGTTGGGCGGCGTTAACGTTCGCGCTTTTGCATAAGGGATTGCCTACGATGCGTACGAGCGGAAATAACGGTGCCCTTAGGTGCCAACGAGGCAAAAGAAAAAGAAATGATTGGTTTGTGTCTTTTAGGGTAATTCCATGATGACGAAGACCTACTACAAGGCTTCGCATCACTTCCTTACTTTGTTTTAAATCTGAACATTTATTAAGTGTTTTAAGTGTTTTTGGTTGGTGTTTTTTATGGGGATTTTAACTTTGTGACTTAGATCATACCAAAAAGAGTTTTGTTTTGCATATTTAGAGAATGCACATCGAGGCCTACGCCACAATCGTTTCTCTAAATAACGGTTAAGAAATACATTGAGGCTTCACACCTCAATCATTTCTTCTCCGCTAAGTAAAGGAAATACAAAAAGGAGTTCTTTTGTGAATACTTAGGGAATGCACATCGAGGCCTACGCCACAATCGTTTCTCTAAATAACGGTTAAGAAATAAATCGAGGCTTCACACCTCAATCATTTCTTCTCCGCTAAGTAGGAAAGAACATACATCGGGGCCTACGCTCCAATCATTTCTTTCCTACTATGAAATATAGTAACGGTATGATCTTCATCGATATTTATTAAGTATTTTAAAAGTTGAAAAGAAAAAGAAAATGAGAAGGGAACTATTCCTAAATTCTAGTCTAAGTTGTCTATACAAGTCTAAATCCTAATGTTAACATGGGACTAAATTCTAAAAGGAGCAATAAAAGGTACTAACAAGATAGGCCTAAAATGAGGCCAAAGATACAAGTAACAAAATCACTCGAGCATCATACAAAAATAACATGGAACTAACATAAAAACAATTCGAGTACTAATGCAAAATTACACTAAAAGATATTACCATTTTTATGCGTTTTTTATGAAAGAGAAGTCAAAAGATTAATGTCAAAATCAACCTAAAAAATCTACTATTTTTATGAGTTTTTCATGGGAAAATATTACCTAAAAATCTAACAAACTAATGAAGGTTTTATCATGTTTTTAATCAATTTAAAAGAAAAGATTATTGTGAAGTGAACTAAGATCTAACATTGGTTTTATGCATTTTTTTATTTGATTTAAAACTGGAATTATGAATTAAAAAAAATGAGAACAAAACAAAAGTAAAGTGAAAATCTAATCTACACTGCAAAGGGGGTGCAACAGCAGTCTTCCTATGAACTAAAGCTATTTAGAAGCAAAACTGGGCCCAAAACAAGGGGGTGGGAATAGTGACAGCGTTCAGGCCCAGATGCAAGGGATGGTGGTACGTTAGCTACGGAGGAGTATGATTCTGAACATGTTACAGGGCCCAAGATCTCGCGGACCAATGCTCACATTTCTCACCATTTTTCCATTTATTCACTTATTATTTATTCAGTATGTTAATATTTATGCATTATTTGTGGAACGTGACTAGCATAGGCCTGAACATGAATATCAATTGGTCAAAGTTGGATTAAATGAAGAAAAAGACAAAAAAAGCTCTCGGCCAATCATAGAGTTACACCTCCATTGCAAATGATTATAATGAGACAAAAATAGCCAAACATTAGAAAACTAGACCAGTAGAGGGATGCCACGTGCGCAACCGGAATGGGATTCATGCAAAACATCAGGCACCGGAGATACCACTTCCGGTTATCTTCTCCGGTAGGTTTAGCGGCGGGGACGGATCAAAATCTCCAGAAAACAACACCAAGGCCACCGTCCCCCTCGATTTTCGCCGCTGATCACAGATCCGGCCTAAGATTTTTCTAATTCTTCTCCTATTGTTCAAACCGAAAGCATTCATGAGAACCTAACTAACAACATCTTCACAGAACTCGTCCTAAACACGTCATACCACTCGTCTTCACGCATAGATCTCAAATATATGATGTAAACGTCCAAACAAATGCTACGTCATACAAAACGAAATCAAACTTTCAAACACTAAAATCGTACAAGATCTGCACCGACGTAATTGATTTCAACAGGTTTCAAATTTGAGAGTCATATGCTACATATATTGCCATGCTTACTATCATGCTGAGAAAGATCAGAAACACGCACCTGAATGATTCTTGGATCAAAGTTTAAGAAACTTCCACGAGTTGCTTCCTTGATCCTTGATGCTGAAGCTCAAAGCAAGTTCAATCCTCGTAGGAACAAACGGAGGATTTGGATGATTCCGATGCAACCGAATCTTGGAGATAACCGACAGCACGGTGAAGATGATAATTGAGACAAGTTAGTGATGATTATGTAGCTCAGAGGCTGGATGAGATGGTGACGATCGTGCACTGAATATGCTGATGATGACGCAAGAACGTAGGTCAGTGATGAAGGTTGATGAAGCTTGATGATGATGATGCTGATTGGAGAAGGTTGAAGGAGGAGGATGAGAGTGACGGTTATGGCCGGTAGAAGAAGGAGGAAGATGAGAGTGATGGTTGTGGAGAGTTTGTTGAGGATTGTAACAAACTTTTCCGATGGTAGATTGAGAGAGAGAAATGAGAGAAAAGAGGGAATGGTGAGAGGAGAGAGTTTTTTGAAAAAGTGAGAGAATGAGAGTGTGTGTGGTGAAAGTGTGAAGGGTTTATGACTTATATAGGGTGAGGGAGCATGGCACATATGGTGAGGGTGAGTAGTAGCATAGTGTTGGGATGAGGCCTATGTGTTTTCACGTGTGCAGCAAGTTGCATGGCTGGTTGCATGGGCTTAAGGTGTGGGTGACTGTAGGTTAGTTTTTGTGGGTGAGTGTGTGACTTTAAGACTTTGTATCTTGCTCATCACGTGCTCAAAATTTACCATCCATGGCTTTTTGGAAAGAGGACATGGCAAGGAAGAGTTTGAGATCAACCTTGTTCAAAATGGGAGCTTGTGGAGGGAGAAAATCGGACTTGAAGTTGGCACACCAAGTGTTTGTGGGAATGTCGCGCGCGTGGCCTGGATCTTGGCCTGGATTCTTGGCAACGCGTGTCTTGGCAAGGTCATGACTTTGAGGCATCATATCTTCCAAACCACATACCCAAAACCGGTGATTCTTTGCTCATTGTGTAGAAGGCATATAGGAGAATAGAATGATACCAAACTTAGATCAATTGGGTGCTTGTAGTTTTATGAATATTGTCTCAAAGATGGTACGCCATGTGTTTGTTGAAATGCTTCACGTATGACCAAAAATCTGCCCAGCTTTGTGACTTGATTCAAATAAAAACCTCAACTTCCCACCTTGATAACTCTTCAACCAAGCTTCAAATGGAAAAGTGTCCAACTACAAAGTTGTTCTCCTCCATGAGAGGAACAACTTTGATGTTGGAAATTTCTCCAAATAATGTCATTTGCCACGTGTAAACTGATGGTGAAGTGGACTGTTCATCAAACTTTTTAAGGGCCAAAAAATTTTCTAAGTATGGAACTTTCCACTTTTGATTTTTTTCTATTTTTGGCAAGTTTGTCAAAGTCCCGATTTTATCCATTCTTTGACTTTTCTTGACTGATTTTCCACCAAAAGTCAATATTTGACTGATTCTTCTGATTTTGACCCAGAAGTCAACTGTTTTGATTTTTCTGATCATTGATGGGATTCTTGATTAAATCTCCTCCAGTCAAATCCAGTTAAACAAACACATCCACATAGTCAGTATGAGAAGCTTTTCACACATAGAAACCATCCTTGATTAAATGTTGACCAGAAAGTCAACTGGTTGACTTTGATCAAAGAAACCCTGATTTAAAGAACCGGATGATTTGCAAGCCAGTATCCTTCAACCAATGTCTTGACTTGAGACAGAGAGAAACCCCAATCCAGGAGGACTTCCTTGAACATAGAACCACATGATTATACCTCAGTCTCCTTATTCTCTGATCAAAATTCTTTGCAACAGAGCTTTTTCTTGCTAGCCTTCGAATAGCACCCATGATATGAATGCATGAGTGAGAGTTATGACCTAAGTGATGTATGTACATGAATCATAAGCCGTATGAATAGGGTAGGACAAATTTGGGGTATGACAAGAATATATCAGATCCAATAGACAATGTATCAGAGCTAATAGACAATGATTTGGATCATATTCTATTATCAGAATATCTGAACATTCTTCCTTCTTGCTTCTGATTCTGAAGCTTCCTAGCACTCAGCTTGCTTCAAGAATCCAAGAGATATTTCTGATCATTCTTCCTTCTTGCTTCTGATTCTGAAGCTTCCTATCACTCAGCTTGCTTCAAGAATCCATGAGCTTGATTCATCTTGTTGCTTCTTATGTTGATCTTGAATCTTTGATTCCTGCAACAACACAACTTAAAAACATAGAACTTTGCAAGTTCTGTTAGTAAATATGGAGCCTTTTTACTCGGTAACTGATAATATTAATCAGATCATTTATCATATATTTTCTCCCCCTTTTTGTCATAACATCAAAAAGCATAAAAGATTCAGATGTAAAGCAAGAGACAAAAGGAAAGAAACATAAATAACTTTTCATTGATTTCAACAAGAAGGATTACAAAAGATGAATGCAGGAAAACAGATGCAAAAAGGAAAGAAAACTACAAAGACACAAAGACTACAACCCTAGCCTAGTCCTAATCTAAGCCAGCATATCATGAATCCCAGCGTTGTTCTTGCTCTTGTTTGGTCATCAAATCTTGAAACTCTGCATGCCTGAACAGCTCCCAGAGAAAGAAGTAAATGAATACAAGAGAGGAACTGAGAACAGTTCACCAGGAGAGAGCGTATTCTCAGATGGGCTTTCCCTTAACATAGAAGTTAAGTCCTTATGGAACCTAACTTCATCCAATATCTCAAGAAAGTCTTCTTTCTTTGGACAGATGTTGATAGCAGCATCAAAGAAGAGATCTGACTTGAGAAGAACTTGGAATGCCATCCCGAGATATGTTTCTCATCCTGTAACCGATTAACCCTTCCATCCGTTCTCATTGAGTTGAAAGGATTCATGATGAACGCTAGGTTGAAGATGAATGAACTAGGGTTTATGCCAAAGAAAAACTTTGTTGGACAAGAGAGAAAAAGAAAGAGAAAGAGAGCCAAGACTTATTAAAAAAATGCAACGAAATGAAGGAATAAATAGAGGGAATGTGGGGAAAGAAAACGTTCTAGGGAAGGGAAACGTTTGACGGATATAAAAACATAAAGGACAATAAAAGAAATGATGAATGGCATTTAATGTTATTTGACATGAGGAGAGATAACAATGACAAAAGACGAGATTTGCACAGTTACCTAAGTAGACGTCCCCTCAACTGCACGCACGCTTGTCCAGAAATAGTGAACACGTGTTTACAATCTGGATAGCCAGTTACAGCTGTTTTGCTTTTAAAGAGATTCTGAATCAACTTAGACAATGAAACGTTAGTAATAACTGAATCACAATTTCCAATTGATTTCAATCAGAACTTCTAAAAAAAATATCCAATTTCATTTCAGAAGATACTCATACATAAGATCTTCTCATCTTCTCATTCTGGGCATAAATCCATACTGATATTCTTCAGAATGAACTTAAACCTATCTTCAGCAAGGGGTTTTGTAAAGATATCAGCCCATTGATGGTCTGTATCCACAAAGTTTAAAGATATAACACCCTTCTGAACATAGTCCCTTATGAAATGATGTTTAATCTCAATATGTTTAGCTTTTGAATGTAAAATAGGATTCTTAGATAAACATATAGCAAAAGTATTATCACAGAAAATAGGAATGTTACTCTCATATATCTGATAATCTTCCAGCTGACTTCTCATCCAGAGCATTTGTGTGCTACAACCAGCAGCAGCAACATATTCTGCTTTTGTTGTTGAGAGGGCAATAGTAGCTTGCTTCTTGCTGTACCATGAGATCAGATGACTTCCAAGAAATTGACAACTTCCAGAAGTGCTCTTTCTTTCTATTCTATCTCCAGCATAGTCAGCATCACAGAATCCTACTAAGTTGTAATCTTTAGATCTTCTGTAAACTAAACCAACATTAGTAGTACCTTTCAGATACCTTAGAATTCTTTTAACTGCTGTTAAATGAGATTCTCTTGGATCTGATTGGAATCGAGGACACAAACAAACGCTAAAGAGAATGTCAGGTCTAGAAGCAGTTAGATATATAAGAGATCCAATCATACCTCTGTACAACTTCTGATCTACCTTCTTACTTACCTCATCCTTACCCAGTACACATGTTGGATGCATAGGAGTTTTGGCTTCTTTGCTATCAGAAAGATTAAACTTCTTCAGAAGTTCTTTCACATACTTCGTTTGATGAACATAGGTTCCATCGGAAGTTTGGTTGATTTGAATCCCAAGGAAATACTTGAGTTCTCCCATCATGCTCATTTCAAATTCACCCTGCATAGACTCAGCAAACTCCTTTCCAAGTGTAGCATTAGATGTTCCAAAGATAATATCATCAACATATATTTGACAAATTAAAATATCCTTTTTAAATGTTTTACAAAAGAGAGTAGTGTCCACTTTTCCTCTAGTGAAATCATTTTCTAGAAGGAAAGAACTCAAACGTTCATACCAAGCTCTGGGAGCTTGTTTCAATCCGTATAATGATTTCTTTAATTTAAAAACATGATTTGGAGACATGGAGTCTTCAAAACCAGGAGGTTGGTGAACATAAACTTCTTCATCTATATAACCATTTAAGAAGGCACTCTTGACATCCATCTGATAAAGAGTGATGTTGT
The DNA here is from genome assembly GCF_029867415.1 of Vicia villosa. NCBI lineage: Eukaryota > Viridiplantae > Streptophyta > Magnoliopsida > Fabales > Fabaceae > Vicia > Vicia villosa. The sequence continues at coordinate 193,828,161 of NC_081180.1, forward strand.
GTTGAGTGGCAAAGGAAATAAATAGACGAATAGATTCTAACTTGGACACTGGTGCAAAGGTTTCTGTATAATCAATTCCTTCTTGCTGACTATAACCTTGAGCAACCAGTCTGGCTTTTTTTCTTACCACTTCTCCTTTCTCACTTAGCTTGCTTCTGAAAACCCACTTAGTACCGATGATGTTAAATCCTTTTGGTCTAGGAACCAAGTCCCATACATCATTCCTTGTAAACTGATTTAGTTCTTCTTGCATGGCAATTATCCAGTCTGGATCTTCTAGAGCTTGATCAACAGAAGTTGGCTCGATCAAAGAAACAAGACCTAATTGACATTCTGCATTGTTCTTAAGGAATGCCCTTGTTTTGATGGGATCATCTTTCTTTCCAAGGATCACATCTTCTGAATGAGCTGAGGCAAGTCTAGGTGATCTTCTGATTGTTGGTTCTTCAGAAATCCTGAGATTCTCTAAAGATGCAGCAACTTGATCTTCTGATCCATTGCTTCTGAGACTGCCAGCTTCTGCAGCTTTGCTTCTTGGTTCTACTGCTTCTGATATATCAATATCAAAATCTGCAAAATTCTCAAACTGCTTTGGTTTTTCAAGACCAAGCTTATCATCAAACCTGATATTGATTGATTCTTCTACAATCAATGTTTCAGTATTGTATACTCTGTAGCCTTTAGAGCGTTCAGAATATCCAAGAAGGAAACATTTTTATGCTTTGGAATCAAACTTACCAAGATGATATTTAGTATTCAGAATAAAACATACACATCCAAAAGGATGGAAATATGAAATGTTGGGCTTTCTGTTCTTCCACAATTCATAAGGAGTCTTATTTAGAATAGGTCTGATAGAGATTCTATTCTGAATATAACATGCAGTGTTAATTGCTTCTGCCCAGAAATGCTTAGCCATATTGGTTTCATTGATCATGGTTCTGGCCATTTCTTGTAGAGTCCTATTCTTTCGCTCTACAACTCCATTTTGCTGTGGAGTTCTAGGACAAGAGAAATCATGGGGAATACCATTTTCTTTGAAGAACTCCTCAAAGAATTTGTTCTCAAATTCACCACCATGATCACTTCTGACCTTTATGATTTTACACTCTTTCTCAGATTGAATCTGAGTGCAGAATTCAAAGAACACTGAATGAGACTCATCCTTGTGTTTCAAGAACTTTACCCATGTCCAGCGGCTATAATCATCAACGATGACTAATCCATATTTCTTCCCTCTGACAGATGCTGTTTTGACTGGGCCAAACAGATCAATGTGCAAGAGTTCTAACGGCCTTGAGGTAGAAACAACATTCTTAGACTTGAATGCAGGTCTGGAGAACTTGCCCTTCTGACATGCTTCACAAAGAGCATCTGATTTGAATTTCAGATTTGGGAGTCCTCTGACCAGATTTAGTTTGTTAATCTGAGAAATCTTTCTCAAACTAGCATGTCCTAATCTTCTGTGCCAGACCCATTGCTCTTCAGAAACAGACATAAGACAAGTCATCTTCTGCTTCTCAAGATCAGAAAGATCAATCTTATAAATGTTGTTCTTCCTCTTGCCTGTAAATAGGATTGAGCCATCCTTCTGACTTACAGCCTTGCAAGACTTTTGATTGAAGATTATATCATAACCATTGTCACTTAATTGACTTATGGACAATAAGTTATGCGTTAATCCTTCTACAAGAAGTACACTAGTTATGGAAGGAGAGTTACCAAGACTTATGGTTCCAGAGCCAATGATTTTGCCCTTCTGATCTCCTCCAAACTTGACTTCTCCACCTGGTTTAAGCACCAGGTCTTGGAATGTAGACCTTCTTCCCGTCATGTGTCGCGAGCACCCAGAGTCCAGGTTCCATGACATTTTGCTTTCTGTCCTCTTCGCCGCCAAGGATATCTGCAATAGGAATAATCTTTTCCTTAGGTACCCACATTTTCTTGGGTCCTTTCTTGTTAGTTCTCCTCAAGTTCTGATTGAACTTGGGTTTAGCAAAATATTTAACAGGAGGAACAGTATGATACTTCTTATTCTGAGTTCCATGATATTTCTTAGGTTGTGTCACATGCTTCTTGGTGTGTGTTATGTGAAAACTTTGTGCATGTGATGTGTGCTTAATATCATGGGAGTGGCCAAATTTAAATTGGTTATACAGAGGCTTGTATGATATTTTCATATCATCCACAGATTCAAGCTTGTATGGGATTTCACCCTCATAACCAATGCCAACTCTCTTGTTCCCAGACACAGCATATATCATAGAAGCTAGCTGACTTCTGCCAATACGTCTAGATAAGAACTTCCTGAAACTTAAATCATATTCTTTCAGAATATGATTCAGACTGGGAGTGGATTTTTCTGAATCAGAAGGAGATCCAACATTATTGGATAATTTTAAAAAATTTTCTTTTAATTCAGAATTTTCCAACTCAAGCTTCTTAGTTTCAAATTCAAATTGCTTTTTCAGCTTTTTGTATTTGATACTAAGATGAGCTTTTAATTCAAGAAGCTCTGTTAGACTGGAAACTAACTCTTCTCTAGATAGTTCAGAAAATACCTCTTCAGAATCTGATTCTGATGTAGATTCTGATCCATCATCTTCTGTCGCCATCAGCGCAAAGTTTGCCTGCTCTCCTTCAGAGTCTGATCCTGATTCTGATTCAGAATCATCCCATGTTGCCATAAGACCTTTCTTCTTATGAAACTTCTTCTTGGGATTCTCCTTCTGAAGTTTTGGACACTCATTCTTGTAATGTCCAGGCTCATTTCACTCATAGCAGACAGCCTTCTTCTTGTCAGATCTTCTGTCACCAGAAGATTCTCCACGTTCAAATATCTTTGAACTTCTGAAGCCTCTGAACTTCCTTTGCTTGCTCTTCCAGAGTTGGTTCACTCTTCTGGAGATCATGGACAGTTCATCTTCTTCTTCAGATTCTGATTCTTCAGGATCTTCTTCTCTAGCCTGAAAAGCGTTAGTGCATTTTTTAACATTAGATTTTAATGCAATAGACTTACCTTTCTTCTGAGGCTCGTTTGCGTCCAGCTCTATTTCATGGCTTCTCAAGGCACTGATAAGCTCTTCCAAAGAAACTTCATTCAGATTCTTGGCAATCTTGAATGCAGTCACCATTGGGCCCCATCTTCTGGGCAAACTTCTGATGATCTTCTTTACATGATCAGCCTTGGTGTAGCCTTTGTCGAGAACTCTTAATCCAGCAGTCAGAGTTTGAAATCTTGAAAACATCTTCTCAATGTCTTCATCATCCTCCATCTTGAAGGCTTCATACTTCTGGATTAGAGCAAGAGCTTTAGTCTCCTTGACTTGAGCATTTCCCTCATGGGTCATTTTCAATGACTCATATATATCATGGGCAGTTTCCCTGTTAGATATCTTTTCATACTCAGCATGAGAGATAGCATTCAGCAAAACAGTCCTACATTTATGATGATTCTTGAAATCTTTCTTTTGATCATCAGTCATTTCACTTCTCGTGAGCCTTACACCAGTAGCTTTAACAGGATGTTTGTAACCATCCAGTAGAAGATCCCATAGATCAGCATCTAGACCACGAAAGTAACTTTCCAGTTTATCTTGCCAGTATTCAAAGTTTTCACCATCAAATACTGGTGCTCTAGTATAACCATTGTTACCATTGTATTGCTCAGCAGAGCCAGATGTAGATGCAGCTGGATTTGTTGGAATTTCACAAGCCATCTTTTACTGAAGCGTTTTTCTCTTCCTGAATCTTTTCTAAACACGGTTAAGTGCTTGCACCTTAGAACCGGCGCTCTGATACCAATTGAAGGATAGAAAAACACTTAGAAAGGGGGGGTTTGAATAAGTGTAGTTTTAAAAACTTGAACGATAAAAATAAATTGCACAGTTATTTTTATCCTGGTTCGTTGTTAACTAAACTACTCCAGTCCACCCCCGCGGAGTGATTTACCTCACCTGAGGATTTAATCCACTAATCGCAACAGATTACAATGGTTTTCCACTTAGTCCGCGACTAAGTCTTCTAGAGTATCCTGATCACAACTTGATCACTCCAGGAACAAATGCTTAGACACAAGCTAAGACTTTCTTAGAGTATCCTGACCACCACGTGATCACTCTAATTACAACTGCTTAGACACAAGCTAAGACTTCCTAGAGTATCCTGATCAACACTTGATCACTCTAGTTACTTACAAATTAATGTAATCAAATAAGAGTTTTACAATGCTTCTTAAAAGCTATAATCACAACAGTGATATTTCTCTTAACGTTTAAGCTTAATCTCACTAATATATTACAACAGCAATGTAGTGAGCTTTGATGAAGATGAAGTTTCTGAGCTTTGAATTTGAGCAGCGTTTGAGCAAGTTAATTGTTAGCGAAATCGTCAACCTTGCTTCTCATCAGAACTTCATATTTATAGGCGTTTGAGAAGATGACCGTTGGGTGCATTTAATGCTTTGCGTGTTCCGTACAGCATTGCATTTAATGTTTCACGCTTTTGTCAACTACCTTGAGCCTTGTTCACGCTGTGTCTACTGACGTTGCCTTTAATAGCTTCCAACGTTCCTTTTGTTAGTCAGCGTAGCCTGCCACCTGTACTTTCTTCTGATCTGATGTTTGTGAATATAATATTTGAATATCATCAGAGTCAAACAGCTTGGTGCATAGCATCTTCTTGTCTTCTGACCTTGAAGTGCTTCTGAGCGTGATACCATGAGAACTTCAATGCTTCTGCTTCTGATCTCAAGTTCTTCTGATGCTTCCATAGACCCATGTTCTGATTCTGCCTTGACCATCTTCTAATGTCTTGCCAGACCATGTTCTGATGTTGCATGCTGAACCTTCTGAGACAAAGCTTCTGAGCGCTGATTTGTGCATACTCTTTATATATTTCCTGAAAGGGAAATTGCAATGTATTAGAGTACCACATTATCTCACACAAAATTCATACCCTTGTTATCATCAAAACTAAGAATATTGATCAGAACAAATCTTGTTCTAACACATCTTGGTAGCACCAGGATGAATACTCAATCCACTACAGCGTCCTTCTTCAAGAATACGCTTCCTAAGTTCAGCAATATCAGGAATACAAACTCGATCACCAAATCTCATTATACCATTCTCGTCAATTCTGAAATCACCTCCTTTACCTTTCTTAATTAAAATCAATCTATCAACCAACTCAACATCAGCCTTCTGACCCGCTCTAATCTCATCAAGAATACAACTTGTCAGCTTCAGCATACCCAATTTAACATTATTAGGAGTACCTTCACATACCAAACTCAAGTCTCTGAATTGTTCAATTAAATCCAATTCTCTTACCATTAGCATAGACATATGTAAGGACTTCCTACTCAATGTATCAGCAACGATGTTCGCCTTACCCGGATGGTAATTCAGCCCAAAATCATAATCTTTAAGAAATTCTAACCATCTTCTTTGTCTCATATTAAGTTCTTTTTTATCAAAGAGATACTTCAGACTCTTGTGATCACTAAACACTTCAAATCTCGAACCATACAGATAATGTCTCCATAATTTCAACACAAAAACCACCGCTGCCAACTCCAAATCATGAGTCGGGTAATTCCTTTCATGAACCTTAAGTTGTCTCGACGTATAAGCCACTACTTGTTGATTCTGCATTATTACACCACCTAATCCCATCAATGAAGCATCGCAATCCACTCCAAAAGATTCCGCTGGATTCGGCAAAACCAGTATAGGAGTGCTAGTTAACCTTCTCTTCAACTCTTGGAATCCTTCTTCACATTTCGAGTCCAAAATGAATGATTGACCCTTTCTAGACAACTTAGTTAACGACAATGCTAACTTTGAAAATCCTTCTATAAACATTATGTAGTAGCCTGCAAGACCAAGAAAACTACGAATCTCAGAAACAGACTTCAGAGCTTCCGACTGAGATACAGCTTCTTCCTTCATCGGATCTATGGTAATACCATTATTGGAAATCACATGGCCAAGAAAGCTTACTCCACTTAACTAAAACTCGCACTTCGACAACTTCGTATAAAGTTTATTCTCTTTCAACAATTTCAACACAACTCTAAGATGTTCCGCGTGCTCTTCTTCGCTCTTGGAATATATCAGAATATCGTCTATAAACACTACTACAAACTTATAAATATAAGGATGAAAAATCCTATTCATATACTCCATGAAAACTCCAGGTGCATTAGTTACCCCAAACGACATGACTGTATACTCGTAATGACCATACCTTGTTCTGAATGCAGTTTTTTGAATATCGTCCGCTTTTACACGAATCTGATGATACCCAGACCTCAAATCAATCTTACTGAATACACATGCTCCAACCAGTTGATCCATCAAATCATTAATTCTCGGCAATGGATACCGATTCTTGATAGCAACTTTATTCAGCTGTCTATAATTCACACATAATCTCATAGAACCCTCTTTCTTCTTTACCAATAGCACTGGCGCACCCCACAGCAAAACACTAGGACGAATGAATTCTTTCTCCAGCAACTCTTCTAATTTACTCTTCAATTCAGCCAACTCAGATGCCGACATACGATAAGGATCCATCGACACAGGACTAGTTCTAGGAATCAACTCAGTAGCAAATTCCACTTCTCTCTCAGGTGGCAACTCCCTAACATCTTCTGGAAAAACTTTCGAAAATTCACATACTACCTCAATTCGCTACTCACCGCTTTTCCTTTCACTTCCATTGATGCAAACAACATAAACACAACAGCCCCGTCTTTAACCGCTTCATCCACCTGTCTAGCAATCATCACTAAATCCTCAACACTAACAGCTTCGGGAAAAATAATTGTCTTCGTAAAATATTTGATATGAACCCTGTTGAATTCCAACCAGCTCATTCCCATAATAACGTCAAGTTGTTCTAGCAGAAGGCACACTAAGTCTATTCCGAACTCTCTACCAAAAATATCAATCAGACAATTCAAACAAGAAAACGAAGTAGTCACTGAACCCGACGCAGGAGTGTCAATAACCATAGTTCCATTTATATCAGATATTTTCAAATTTAATCTCTTAGCACAATCCAAAGAAATAAACGAATGAGTCACTCCAATATCAATAATTGCAATTAAAGGTGTGCCATGGATAAAACACGTACCTTTAATCAATCGATCCTCAGGAGTAGTCTCTGACCCAGACAAAGCAAACACTTTACCACCAGCTTGATTCTTCCTTGGCTTAGTTCACTGTGGACTGATTTGACCTTTTTCGCCGCAGTTGTAGCAAGTCACAGTCTTCATTCTACAGTCCTTCGAAATATGTCCCGTCTTGCCACACTTGAAGCACTTCTTCTCTTCACTCTTGCACTCATGCCTACGATGTCCAACTTCACCACAATTATAGCACCTAACAGGAGCACCAGAGTCTCCCCCACTAGGCCTTTTCCAATCACACGCTTTAGGATTTCCTCTACCATATGACTTACATCGGTCCATATGTTTCTTCCCTTTCTTGTCAACCAACTCGCGAGAGTGAGATGACTTCACCTTGATATTATCCTCCTCAAAGATCCTACTACAATCCACCAAATCAGCAAATCGGCGAATCCTCTAATACCTGATACCTTGCTTGATTTCATCATGAAGACAATTCTCAAATTTGATGCATTTCGAGAATTCACTAGCCTCATCATTGTTGTAGTGAGTATAGTACTTCGCAAACTCCACAAACTTGGAAGCATACTCAGAAACAGACATATTATCCTGTTTCAGCTCCAGGAACTCAATATCCTTCCCTCCCCGAACATCTTCAAGTAAGTACCCCCTCAGAAATTCTCTCCTGAACACAGCCCAAGTAATTGCTACACCATCGGCATCAATTTCAGCTCTAGTAGCAACCCACCAGTCATCAGCTTCCTCAGATAACATGTGAGTACCATACCACACCTTCAGGTTCTCAGCGTAATCGATAACCCGAAAGATCCTCTCGATTTCCTTCAGCTACTTTTGAGCACCATCAGGATCGTGAGTGCCTTTAAACAACAAAGGATTATTCCTCTGAAAATCTCCCAGCTGTCTGTTAGCACTAATTCCAGTTCCATTGGGATTCCCTCCTAGCACACCAACAATCATTTCCAAGGCCTCAGCAATAGCATCACCGTTTCTTTCACCTCTTCCAGACATTGTTCTTCTATATCACAATTAAACAATATTATAAGTTCATAACGACAAAACATCATAAGCACATTATTCACCCAATTTCAATGTAGTTAGATATTCAGAAAATATTCACCAATCAACAAAAAATACAATCAACTACATCACCCTGAAATAAGACTGGAATTCTTCTAATCATGTTATAACAATACATATGCAAATGCATTGACACTATGCATGTGGTACCAATTCATCATGGGATTAACCCATCCGACCAATCTAAACATCACCGAGATACGGCTCTGCCAGCACTAATTCCACACAATGGGAATTATGCCATCCACTGATCCAAACGTCACCGGGATTCAGCCACCAAAATGATTACGAATGCATACAAAAACATATAACATACTCACCATCATCACCGATACGATGAACAATTTCATATTGACATAACTCACCGTTATCAACACGGAACTCAATATGTATATGTCTAGGCATCATTCAATAACTAATCTTACATCATTAGAGCAATCACACAATAACAACACAATCACTTCTTCACCATATTACTACATTGTTACAATTCACATTACAAGCACACAATGTATAATTTCACCAAGATGATTAAATCGGGATTTTAAAAATAAAATCGAGCCTCTACCTACTTCACCATTTTATCACATAAGTTATTTAATTATCTTCACAATGCTCGAAACGACACTTAAAAGGGATACTCGGTTTGAAAGTTGTAACGCCCCGTTTTTAATCGCTTTATTTATTGAATTGTGTGATTGGTAAATTTTTGTACTATTTGTGTGATTATATGTGAATTAAGTGATTATGTGATTAATTGAATTTTTATGCTAATGTTGTTAGTAAATAACTTGAGTTAGTAAAACAATTGGCATTTGGGCCTAAGTTGGTGTTAGTAAGAGTGGAGTGTTAATTAGAGCCCATTAGTAATAATAAAATAGTAAGGGTTTAACAAAACTAGGGTTTTATGAGAATTTGAGGTTATTTGTGAAATAAGAGAAAGGGAGAAGAGAAAGGAGGAAGAGGAGAAGCTAGGAGAACCCATTGAAGATTTAGAGGTTCCTTCAATCCAACCAAGGTAAGGGTGGAGTTATTTCATTCTAAAGGGATGTATGATGATAGTTTATGGTGGATTTAGGGGTTATAGGAGTTCTTTCAATTTTGAAACGTTGGCTACTGAATTATGTTTCGCGGCACGACTGTAGGGTGGCGGCGCAAACTGTAGGCAGAATTGGGAAATTCAAATATGCGTAACTTTTGATTCGTAGATCCGTTTTATATGTCGTTTGAACCTATATGAAGCTGAAAGTAATTCCTATATGATGATATATAATTGAATAGCCCCTGACAATGTTTTGAAAATTGTTTTTCTTCCTTGATGACTTTATGTGATGTGAAGTGATGTTATTGTAATTTGAAATGACAAATGACGTGATCGTGAAGTGATTCATTGCTATGAACAGTAATGATATTGTGGTTGTCGTTAAATTGCGACATTGAATTGATGATGTTCAGTTGTTATGTGATGAATGACGTGAATATGGATGTTGCATCATTGAGTCTCATCCATTGCATAAATGTGAAGTGGCCTTAATGGCAAAGGTGACGATGGCCTGAAAATGGCAAATGCGAAGTGGCCCTAATGGCAAAAGCGAAGTGGGAGTTTTACTCCAAATGGTACCCCATGCATGTGCATTATGTCGAGTTACATATTGAGTCATATTTTGGTATTATGCGATGATGAATATGTTGCATTGGTTATATGATGTGAATGAGGATCTGAATGCTATGTTGCTTGAATACCATGATGTTTGAATGCTATGTTGCTTGAATACCATGATGTTCGAATGCTATGTTTCTTGAATACCATGATGTTTGAATGCTATGTTGCTTGAATACTATATATCTTGGATAATTGATAATATATATGATTGTTGTAAAAATGTATATGTTGAGAAGTGGTGAATGTGTATGATTTTTATTTTTCTGCTATAAGTATTATCATACGTTTCTTTATCGTGAATGATATCTCACCCCTTCTATTGTATGTTACCTCTTCGGTGGTAACTTGCAGGTACTGATGACAAGTAGACGTTAGCTTATTGTTCGCGTCGGTGTGTCTTATGCTCTGATACGTGGCACCTGGGGGGTTTCGCCGTTTGTGTCGCTTTTATGTTACCTTGTATTTGTTGGATTTTGATATTAACTCGTATGATGATATGATATTTCATGGAAGCCCTGTTGGCAAGTTCTCTTTATGTTGAGATGTTAAGATTTATGTGTTCTGCTGCTACATTATGCGATGTTTTGCATATATATGATGATACTTTGTATTCCCCCATGACTATTGTTACGTATCCATTATATGAGCTTTGATGCATTATGATGTGTTTTCTTATGTTGATCAAATGTGACACTCTGAATATGCATGTTTTCGTTTCTTTAATTACTCTGATTGTTATTTAATTTGCGGTGTAGATTCGGGGTGTTACATTAGTGGTATCAGAGCAGGTCGGTCCGCCCGGCCACGTGTTGTGTCGTAGTTCGTTAGCAATCGTGTATTGTTGTCTTGTTCTGATTTCTTTTGTGTTGTAGTGTCAAGTCGAGATGGCGGGAAGGAATGATGTTGCGATTGCTGTTGCCGTGGAGGCAATGGCTCAAGCTTTAGAGCATCAACCGAATGGTGGTGAGAATGTTGCGTCTCACAATTTGGCTACCTTCTAGAGGGAGAATCCACCTGTTTTCAAGGGTACCCATAATCCTGATGGCGCGTTGACTTGGCTAAAAGTGATTGAACAAATCTTCCGTGTGATGGATTGCTCTCTAGAGCAGAAGGTTCGATATGGGACTCATCAGTTAGCGGTTGAAGCTGGTGATTTGTGGCTCGAGACTTGTGAGAGGTTGGAGGCTAGTGGCGAAGGAGTCACTTGGGATGTTTTCCGTAGGGAGTTCTTGAGGAGGTACTTTCCTGAAGATGTCCGTGGCAAGAAAGAGATTGAATTTCTTGAGTTGAGGCAAGGGAACAAGTCGGTTATGAAGTATGCTGCTAAGTTTGGCGAGTTGGCTAAGTTTTACCAACACTATGATGGGCCAACTCGTGAATTCTCAAAGTGCATTAAGTTTGAGAATGGATTGCGTTCCGAGATCAAGAAAGCGGTTGGTTACCAAAAGATTCATATCTTTGTGAATTTGGTTGATTGTTGTCGTATCTTCGAGGAAGATAGTAATGCGCACTATAAGATGGTAATGAGAAGAGGAGCAAGAGTCAGCAAGGTCGTGGCAAGCCTTATGATGCTCCAAGTGGCAAGGGTAAGCAGAGGGCTTATCAGGGCAAGAGGACTAGTGGGGGAAATGCTCCTGCTAATATTGCGTGCTTTAAGTGTGGCAAAGCCAGTCATAAGAGCAATGTATGTACTGCAGATGCGAGGAGGTGTTTCCCTTATGGACAACCTGGTCATGTCGCACCTGAGTGCAAGCATAAGCAGATGGTGTGTTTCAACTGTGGTGAAGAGGGACACGTTAGTACCAAGTGTCAGAAACCGAAGAAGGAGGAATCTAGTGGAAAGGTGTTCGCCTTGTCGGGAACTCAGACCTCTAGTGAGGACAGACTCATCCGAGGTACTTGTTCCATTAATAGCATTCCTTTGATTACTATTATTGATACCGGTGCTACTCATTGCTTTATTGATGCTGATTGTGTTGAGAGGTTGGGTCTTGTTGTGTCTGCTATGCATGGAGAGATGGTAGTCGATTTGCCAGCTAAGGGATCGGTAACTACATCTCTTGTGTGTTCTAAGTGTTCCGTGTTGATTTTCGACAGACTTTGTTGTTGATTTTGTTTTCTTTTCGTTGAGAGCATTGGACGTGATCTTAGGAATGAACTGGTTAGAGCATAACCATGTTCATATTAATTGTTTTGATAAGTCAGTGAGGTTCTTGGCTCCGGAAGAGGAAGGAGTGGATTTGTTATCTGCTAAATGGTTGTGTTTGTTGATGAAGGAAGAAGTTCAAGTGTTTGCGTTGATGGCTTCATTGTCTGTTGAGAATCAAGCTATTATAGATGAGTTGCAAGTGGTGCGAGAATTTCCTGAAGTTTTCCTTGATGAAATTCCTGATGTACCACCAGAGAAGGAAGTTGAATTCTCTATTGATCTTGTACCTGGTACTAGACCTGTGTCTATGGCACCGTACAGGATGTCCGTATCCGAGTTGTTAGAGTTGAAGAAATAACTAGAGGAGTTACTTGAGAAGAAGTTTGTCAGGCATAGTGTATCGCCATGGGGAGCTCCAGTATTGTTGGTAAAGAAGAAGGATGGAAGCATGAGACTTTGTATATATTATCGGCAGTTGAATAAAGTAACGATCAAGAACAAGTATCCGCTTCCGAGGGTAGACGACTTGATGGATCAGTTGGTTGGTGCCCGTGTGTTTAGCAAGATTAATTTGAGGTTGGGTTACCATCATATTAAGGTGAAGGATGAGGATATGCAGAAGAATGCTTTCAGGACATGTTATGGACACTATGAGTATTCTGTGATGCCTTTCGGTGTTACTACCTGGAGTATTTATGGAGTACATGAATCGTATTTTTCATGACTACCTAGATCGGTTTGTTGTTGTGTTTATTGATGAAATTCTAATTTACTCTAAGTCAGAAGCGGAGCATGCTGAGCATTTGCAGTTGGTGCTGCAATTTTTGAAGGATAAGAAGCTTTGTGCAAAGTTGTCCAAGTGTGAGTTCTGGTTGAAAGAAGTCAGTTTTCTCGTTCATGTTATTTCAGTTGATGGCATTGCGGTAGATCCATCTAAAGTAGATGTTGTGTTGAGATGGGAGACTCCTAAGTCAGCTACCGAGATTAGAAGCTTTTTGGGATTAGCTGGTTATTACCGACGATTCATTGAAGGTTTCTCCAAGTTGGAAATACCGTTGATAAGGTTGACCTGTAAGGGTAAGGCTTTTGTATGGGATATGCAATGTGAAGGGAGTTTTGCCAAGTTAAAGAAGAGGTTGACGTCGGCTCCAATTTTGATATTTCCTAATCCAGAGGATTCGTTTGTGGGTTATTGTGACTCATCTATGATGGGGTTAGGTGGTGTGCTCATGAAGAATGATAAAGTTGTTGTTTATGCGTCAAGACAATTGAGGGTTCACAAGAAAAACTATCCTACGCATGATTTGGAGCTTGCTGCAGTTGTGTTTGTGTTGAAGATTTGGAGGCACTACCTCTATGGTTCTAGATTTGAAGTATTTAGCGACCATAAGAGTTTGAAGTACCTATTCAATCAGAAGGAATTGAATATGAGGCAGAGAAGGTGGTTAGAGCTATTGAAGGATTATGACTTTGGTTTGAATTATCATCCAGGAAAAGCTAATATTGTGGTCGATGCTTTGATTCGAAAGACTTTGCATATGTCGGCTATGATGATTAAGGAATTGGATTTGATCGAGCAATTGAGAGATTTGAGTTTGGTTTGCGAAATGACCCCGAAGAGTGTTATGCTGGGTATGTTGAAGATTAACAATGATTTTCTGGATAGTATCCGAGAAGCGCAGAAGTTAGATATGAAGTTGGTAGATTCGATGGTTGGGATTCACCAACCTGGGAATAAGGATTTCAAGTTGGATACGTAAGGTGTGTTGATATTCGGTGATCGGATTTGTATTCCTGGTGACATTGATTTGAAGAGAGCGATTCTGGAAGAAGGTCACAGGAGTAATTTGAGTATTCATCCAGGAGCAACTAAGATGTACCAATATTTGAAGAAGTTGTTTTGGTGGCCTGTAATGAAGCGTGACATAGCTCAGTTTGTGTATGCATGTTTAACTTGTCAGAAATTGAAAGTTGAAAATCAGAAACCTGCAGGATTGATGCAACCGTTGGAAGTTCCGGAATGGAAATGGGATAGCATTTCTATGGAATTTGTGACAGGTTTGCCGAATACGTCTAGGGGACATGAATCAATTTGGGTGATTGTTGATAGGCTTACGAAGTCGACTCACTTTATTCCTATTTATATCACTTATCCTGTTTCGAGGTTGGTTGAGATCTATACCAGTGTGATTGTTAAGTTACATGGCGTTCCTTTGTGTATTATTTCGGATCGGGATCCACGACTTACTTCTGATTTTTTGAAAAGTTTGCAAGGAGCGTTGGGTTCTAAGTTGAGGTTGAGTTCGGCGTATCATCCTCAGACGGATGGTCAGACGGGGAGAACTATTTAGTCATTGGAGGACTTGTTGAGAGCTTGTGTACTTGAGCAAGGAGGTTCGGGGGATACCTATCTTCCTTTGATCGAGTTCACTTACAATAATACTTACCATTCGAGTATTGGTATGACACCTTTCGAGGCATTGTATGGTCGGAGGTGTAGGACTCTGTTGTGTTGGCATGAATCCGGTAAGGGTGTAGTTCTTGGACCTGAGATTGTTCGAGAGACTACCGAGAAAGTGAAGTTGATCCGTGAGAAGATGAAGACTTCTCAGAGTAGGCAGAAAATTTACCATGATAAGCGAAGGAAGGATTTGGAATTCCAAGCTGGTGATCATGTGTTTTTGAGAGTCACGCCGGTGACCGGTGTTGGACGTGCGTTGAAATCGAAGAAGCTTACTTCACCTTTCATTGGACGGTATCAGATTTTGGACCGGATTGGTAATGTGGCGTATCGGGTGGTGTTACCGCCAAATCTTTCGAATTTGCATGACGTGTTTCATGTGTCGCAACTTCGGAAGTATATTTCTAACCCTTCTCATGTGATTAGTAAGGATGACGTACAAGTGCGGGATAATCTCACGGTGGAGACTATGCCGGTGCGGATTGAGGATCGGGAAACAAAGATTCTCTGAGGCAAAGAGATTGCCTTTGTGAAGGTTGTTTGGTCGGGTGCCGCTGGCGAGAGTATGACGTGGGAGTTGGAAAGCAAGATGCAGGAGTCTTATCCGGAGTTGTTCGTTTCAGGTATTTTCGAGGACGAAAATATTCTAAGTGGAGGAGATTTGTAACGCCTCGTTTTTAAACGCTTTATTTATTGAATTGTGTGATTGGTAAATTTTTGTATTATTTGTGTGATTATATGTTAATTAAGTGATTACGTGATTAAGTAACTTTTTATGCTAATGTTGCTAGTAAATAACTTAAGTTAGTAAAACAATTGGCATTTGGGCCTAAGTTGGTGTTAGTAAGAGTGGGGTGTTAATTAGAGCCCATTAGTAATAATAAAATAGTACGGGTTTAACAAAACTATGGTTTTATGAGAATTAGAGGTTATTTGGGAAATAAGAGAAAGGGAGAAGAGAAAGGAGGAAGAGGAGAAGCTAGGAGAACCCATTGAAGATTTAGAGGTTCCTTCAATCACACCAAGGTAAGGGTGGGGTTCTTTCATTCTAAAGGAATGTATGATGATAGTTTATGGTTGGATTTAGGGGTTAGATGTATTGAATCATTTTCTTGATAAATGTTAGGTTTTGGGTGAAATTCATTGATTTTCATGATTAATGAGGTTTTGATGAATCTAGTGGTACATATGAGTTGTATATATGATATGTATGTGAATTCCGTGTGCAATTTTAAGCTGAAACATGGATTTGGGTGTTGGGATGAGAAGGGGGTTATGCTGAACTCATGCAGAAAAATGCTTCTAGCATGTGTTCGCGGCGCGAACATGTGGTGGCGGCGCAAACTGAGTCAGTTTTGAAAGGTTGGCTACTGACTTGTGTTTCGCGAAGCGACTGTAGGGTGACGGCGCGAACTGTAGGCAGAATTGGGAAATTCAAATATGCGTAACTTTTGATTTGTAGATCCGTTTTATATGTCGTTTGAACCTATATGAAGATGAAAGTAATTCCTATATGATGATATATAATTGAGTAGCCCTTGACAACATTTTGAAAATTGTATTTCTTCCTTGATGACTTTATGTGATGTAAAGTGATATTATTGTACTTTGAAATGACAAGTGACGTGATTGCGAAGTGATTCATTGCCATGAACAGTAATGATATTGTGGTTGTCGTTAAATTGCGACATCGAATTGATGGTGTTCAGTTGTTATGTGTTGAATGACGTGAATATGGATGTTGCATCATTGAGTCTAATCCATTGCATAAATGTGAAGTGGCCTTAATGGCAAAGGTGACGATGGCCTGAAAATGGCAAATGCGAAGTGGCCCTAATGGCAAAAGCGAAGTGAGAGTTTTACTCCAAATGGTACCACATGCATGTGCATTATGTCGAGTTACATATTGAGTCATATTTTGGTATTATGCGATGATGAATAAGTTGCATTGGTTATATGATGTGAATGAGGATCTGAATGCTATGTTGCTTGAATACCATGATGTTTGAATGCTATTTTGCTTGAATACCATGACATTCGAATGCTATGTTGCTTGAATACCATGATGTTTGAATGCTATGCTGCTTGAATACTATATAGCTTAGATAATTGATAATATATATGATTGTTGTAAAAATGCATATGTTGAGAAGTGGTGAATGTGTATGATTCTTATTTTTCCGCTATAAGTATTATCATACGTTTCTTTATCGTGAATAATATCTCACCCCTTCTGTTGTATGTTACCTCTTCGGTGGTAACTTGCAGGTACTGATGACGAGTAGACGTTAGCTTATTGTTCGCGTCGGTGTGTCTTATGCTCTGATACGTAGCACCTGGGGGGTTTCGCCGTTTGTGTCGCTTTATGTTACCTTGTATTTGTTGGATTTTGATATAAACTCGTATGATGACATGATATTTCATGGGAGCCATGTTGGCAAGTTCTCTTTACGTTGGGATGTTATGATTTACGTGTTCCGCTGCTACATTATGCGATGTTTTGCATATATATGATGATACTTTGTATTCCCCCATGACTATTGTTACGTATCCATTATATGAGCTTTGATGCATTATGTTGTGTTTTCTTATGTTGATCAAATGTGACACTCTGAATATGCCTGTTTTCGTATCTTTAATTACTCTGATTGTTATTTAAATTGCGCGGTAGATTCGGGGTGTTACAAAAGTTAAGAATAAAATAAGTATTTTTCAAAAACACAACAGCGGTAACCGGTTACCTCAATTGGAGTGACCGGTTACTGCTTGACGGAGTAACCAAGACGTCTATTCGTAACAGCGGTAACCGGTTACCTTAAACAGAGTAACCGGTTACTGCCTCACAGAAACCCCAAAAACGCAAAACACAACAGAGGTAACCGGTTACCACACCTCAAGTAACTAGTTTCTTCACAATGAATAGGCCTCCCTCGCCTACGTAACGTCAGGTGATCGGTTACCACCCTCATTTAACCGGTTACCACGTACCTGCAACCTAAAAAATCACTTTTTGACGGCACTTTTCAATCTCCAACTCAACCCATTTTGTGTCAAAACGATTACCACATTAAAACAGTACCGATTCACATATTATAACACAATTCTAACATATTTTAGGAGCCATTTAACATCATACATAATCATCATCATCCAATTTCATCAAATCACCCAAAAGTTATGAAACTTCCAAAACCCCAACAATCCCAAAACATACAACTGACATGAACAACACACAAAATCAGTCCTATCATCTCTAAACTAATAATATAGGCTAAAAGGATTGTCACCCCTTACCTTAGCAAAAGTTCTTGAAAGCCCTCTTCTTCTTCTTCTTCTTCTTCTTCTTCTTCTTCTTCTTCTTCTTCTTCTTCTTCTTCTTCTTCTTCTTCCTCTTCTTCTTCTCTTCTTTCACGTGTTCAACGTTCTTCCCTTTTCTCTTATTCTGCTTTCTATTTCCCAATTTCCTTATTTCCTTATTTTATGAAAAATAGAATTCCACTTAGTAAAAGGCTTAGTAAATAACACCCCCTTTTACTTAACACAACACTGGCCCAATTACTCGATTTCTCAATTTCTTCAATAATTCACTTAAAATTCCAAATAATTAAAATAGTAATTTAAATTCTAATTAAATTAATAAATAAAAAATATGGGGTGTTACACCTTAAATATGGTCTTAACTATTTTCCCTTATTAATGAGGTTATTGGACGACTATATTTCTGGAGTCAACTAAGACTTTCTCTTATTAACTTCTAGGTTGGACAAACCACATGAGAAACTCCATTGGATTTCGTCCAGACGACCTATTTGTTTACACGATGGGCGCCCTAATTTAGGACTTTGCCAAATATGGCACTACAGAGTCATTGCCAAAAATCAAGGGCCATAACATTCCGCATTATTTTAAAAGAAAAGTACTCACGAGGTTTCGATATTCTAACAGATCTTGGTAACTGATGGAACACAGTTCACTAATAAGAAATTCTATTGATTAATGGATAATTTGCAGATAACACACTATTTCACTTTCATTGCGCGGTGATACCTCCATCCTTTTGTTTCCTTTATTTTTTAAGCTTAAATGCATTTTTTATTTGTCTATTTTAATTTTTTTAATCTTTTAATAAATCCTCTTTAAGAAGAATTTTTAATCTTTTAAATTACTTATATTTAAAAAGAATGATTAAATTATTTTGAATTAAAATTTTATAGAAATTTTAAGAAATTAATTAACTAATTATAATATTTTTTAAACATTATTGAATAATAATGTACAAAATAAAATTTTGAGCATAAAAGGAATCAAACTAGTGTTTTAAAAATCGAATCGGACTGACCAATCAAATCGGTCGAACAGAGAATTAGAGAGATCACTAGTCTGGCCTGATTGTTGGTTCGAGTAAGCTTTTGAACTAGTGAGAACCGGCCAGAACCAATAAAAACTAGCAAATCGACGATTTTGAAAAATCGAGGGGGTTTAAATGCTTTTTTTTTCTTAGACAAAACTACGTCTCTTAAATTTTTGTAAAAATAAAATAGACTTTGTTTAAAACTTATTTAGAACAATTTTTTTCTTTAGACTTTGTTTAAAACTTATTTAGACACTATAGTTATTTTGTTACTCTGTATACATTGCAATTTGACTTTGTTCAAAATTTATTTAGATTTGTATTTTGCACTATTTTGTTGTATTAACTATGTTTTGTAGGTATCATAATTTTTTAAAGACACCGGTTTGACTGATTTAATAATTATATAATTTTGTTATAGAGATCGATTTATTTAACCGAGTTATCCGATTTAGTTATGTGGTTCGACTAGTGACGTAATAATTTGACCAATGAACCAATAACCTAACACTCTCATCAATTTGATGACCGATTCAATTTTTAAAATATTTGATCAAACCCTTCCCCGTGTACTCTTCCCGGTATAATAGGCGTGAAGTATCATTAAATGTTTTGCTGCACTACAAATGTGACTCTTGTCCTTGATTTTATATTTATTTCATACTAGTATATAACCCGCGCGTTGCGCGGTTGACTCATAATATATTATTATTATTATTATTATTATTATATAATATTTTAAACTTCAAAATTTTAGATTATTGATTTGTTTGTGAATTTTTTTAAAATAATTTTATTTAAGTAATTATTATATGTACTTTTATAAAGAGATATTTGAGAAAAAGTTAAATTTTAAAAATAATATAGAGGATCACTTTATTATATGTTTATAGAATTTTTTTTTTAATGAGTTTATTAATATTATTTTATATATGAGTTTATTATAATATTTGAATACTATTATAGAAAATTTTCATTGATTGATAATGTCATTAATGGAGTTTTTTTTTAGAGTTATAATTTAAATTGATAAATAATCATAAATAGTGAGAAAAATATTTTAATATTTTTAATAAGTCATTAATGGTTTAATAGGAATGTAGGTTAGTATTACAATTAGAAAGAAATAAGAAACAAAACTTCATAAAAATTAAAATGATAATTAAATATTATCAATATGTACTAATTATAGAATAAGAATCTTGATTGTTAGAAATAGTTTGTCATAAACGAATATAATTTGTTTATAAAGAATGACTACATCAAAATGTTGATATACCACAAAAACATTTTGAAATTAAGATTAAGGAAATTAATCCAAAGAAAAATGATAAGTGGAAGAAGTCATAATCTATTTGGTATGTTTATATTCGAAAAGAAATAATAAGTGGAAGGCGAAAATTAAACAACAAAAATAATAATAATCTAATTGGTATGGTTATATATGGAGAAAATCCTATGTATTATTGTTATAGAAATTTGGTTATCCAAATGAATGAATGATTGCAAAAATCGTATATTTTAATATTTATTAAAAGATTATTATTCATGGACGCCTACAAACTTTTAAATTAGAAGGTTGATAAGTTTACGTACATCTTTATTATAAGAATACTAAACAACATATATTTATATTCTAAAGAAAACATAAGTAATACCATTCTAGAATTATTTATATTCTAAAGAAAACATAAGTAATACCATTCTAGAATTGCGAAGAAGGAGGAAGGAAATTAAATTAAAAAAATTTAAAATCAATACAAAAAATAAAAACATCTTAACATATGCATATATATTATTGTTTCTGGGATTTAAATTCTCTAGATGATTGTAAGAGACGTATATTTTGTGCCGATTAGACTCTCATTTAAATTGTAAAACCTGCAAAATTATAATTAGAATTATATTAACATAAGCATATATATTATTGTTTCTAGGATTTAAATAAAAAAAAAGACGAAGGAAATTAAATTAAAAAAAAATCAAAAATCAATACAAAAAATAAAAACATCTTATCATAAACATATATATTATTGTTTCTAGAATTTAGTCTCTCTAGATGATTGCAAGAGACTATATTTCAAAATTGATGCTAAGATTGTTGTTTGTAGGAAATTGTGCCGATTAGACTCTCATTCAAATTGCAAAACCTACAAAATTATAATTAGAAATTATATTACAAAATATGAATATGAATATAAATTAATTTGAATATGATCAAAATAATATATATGAAATAAATTTAAATATGATCAAAATGATAAAATAAAATTTATTTGGAAAAACATGGACATGAAATAGATTTGAATAGATGTAAAAAAAGATGAAACCATCCAAGAAATTTTCGATTAGAATATTAGATAAAGATACAAAGATCAATTCTTTTTTTGAATCGGCGTAGAATAGTAGATGATTGTAAGAGACATATGTTCCATGTTTTGTCAAGTTATGCATGAATTCTAAAATATACGTGTGAGGAAAAAAGTGACAATCTATATAAGGTAGAAAGTGGAACAAATTTATCGGTTTCAGAATAATAAAATGATATTATTATTGGCCGTTTCATAAAACTATTCATTTTATAAATATTAATTTTTGCAATTATTATAAAAATTGTAACTGATTTTTGTTCAAAAAATAAATTGTAATTAAAATACAACGATGATAACATTAAAAACTAAAAAGAAAAAAATATTTATATATCATATTATAAAGTATTAAAATAAAATGTTCATAAACTTTAAACTATTATATCAGTTAATCTTTAATTTTTTTTAAATTATTACTTTTATAATATTTTTTCTACTTCAATTCTTTAACATATATATTTTTGTTATATTGTTAGATAATTGTTTCATTTATTCCTCATAAATTCTAATAATTAAAATGATTTGTTACTTTATATAAACTCTAAATTACTACATTTTTCTAAAAATCTGTGTAAAATAGTTATTAAAAACTTTATTGATATTAACCAAAAACATATTATTTGTAGAGTTTAAAAATAATATTACATCAAAATATACCTTTTAAGATTCTTTTTTGTTATTTTATCACTTCAAACTTCGAATTCTGAAATTTATTTCTTAATAAAATTTATATTTGAATACAATATTTAAATTTTTTTATATTATATTATAAAGTAATAAAATAAAATGTTTTTAAATTTTAAACTATTATATCTGTTAATCTTTAGTTCTGTTTTTAAATTATTATTTTTATAATACTTTTGCTACTTCAATTATTTAACATATATATTTTTGTTATATTGTTAGATAATTATTTAATTTATTCCTCATATATTTCTAATAATTATTTATATAGTGTTAAATATTATAATTGGGTTCATAATAGATAAATAGTTATAATTTTTATAAATAATAGTATTTTTAATTGTGGTAGTTGAATATTATATTATATTATTATTGTTATTATTATTAGATGAATATTATATTATAATTTATTATTTATATTATTATTATTAATAGTAGTGGTTAAATATTATTATTATTATTATTATTATTATTATTATTTTAGTTATAAGTATAACTATTATTATTTTTTATTATAATATATTATTTATATGATTATTAATAGTGGTGGTCGAATGTTATATTATTATAATTATTATTTTAGTTATAAGTATAACTATTATTATTTTTTATTATAATTTATTATTTATATTATTATTAATAGTGGTGGTTGAATATTATATTATTATTATTATTATTATTTTATTTATAAATATAATTATTATTAATTTTATTATGTTTATTATTATTATAGTTATTATTATTATTATTATTTATTTTCAATGAAGGGACAAATTAGTAAAAGTTTGTGTTTAGAGTTGCTACAAATATGACATGTGGCTAAAATTTGTATTTAGAGTTGTTATCAAGGTGACATGTGGTTAGGGTTGCCATCATGACAACCTTGCATTTATATATATTAAGATTAAGATAATTCTAGAGACTTCTGGGTTCTAATCAACACAGCTAGAATCTATTGCATTCCATAATTTGTTACTTCCTTCGTACTATAATCTTCGTACGATTCAGTTGGACCATTTTATACATATTAAAAAAAAATGTATAAATCGTAAAACGGATGGATTACACTATTGCCCAACAAGTAAATTACTTTGGGTTTGAACCTTCTCCCCCCAACAATCCCGAACACTTCTTAAGTACTTATTTTCTGCAGGTAAATTACTCAAAACTCTTCATTTCATTATTAAATTTTTATTATGACTTCATCATCATAGACTTATTTGCACACACACATAAAAAAAGGTCTTAGAATGTCGTCTCTACGTGGTACAACTAAACTAACTATGATTTTTCTAAACACAATGTTATCTTATTTGCCATCACTTTTTATTCTATGTCTATAAATTTTGAGGCCAATTTTGAATTTCCTCGTCAACAATATGTTTACTGCTTGATTTTAATGTATGTTATTAATTCATTTATATTTTGTTTGGGTAGTCATACATACAATCTATCTCACGGTCACAATAATAGACCTATTTGCAACAAAAACAAAAACAGTCTTAGAATGAATCAAACTTCCAATTTTGAATACAATATTAACCTTTTTTGTTTAGATTATACCATTTGATCAAAACTAACTGAATAATTCCCAAATCAACAAAAAATATAATGTAAAGAAGGATAAAACTCACACTTCCAATGGTTTGAAAGAGGGTGGTATTGAAAGAAGTTGCACCATTTGATCCAAACTACTCAACAAAACATATAATATGTAAAGAAGGATAAAACTCACACTTCCAATGGTTTGAAAGAGGGTGGTATTGAAAGAAGTTGCACCATTTGATCAAAACTACTCAACAAAACATATAATGTAAAGAAGAATAAAACTCACACTTCCAATGGTTTGAAAGAGGGTGGTATTGAAAGAAGTTGCACCATTTGATCAAAACTACTCAACAAAACATATAATATGTAAAGAAGAATAAAACTCACACTTCTAATGGTCTGAAAGAGGGTGGTATTGAAAGAAGTTGCGGTGAGAATAGGCATAGGAAAACTAGTAGCACCTAGAACCAAACTTGAAAATTTTGTATCAGGAGCAGTATTAAAAACTCCTTGAAGAGCTTCAGATCACTATTCATATTTTGGTATCCCAACTCCCAAGTGTAACACCCTGGATTTCCGCTTACCCCGCAGGGCTTCCGGCCTACCAAGCATGTCACCAGCTTAATCAATAATCCCCCCTAGGTCCGCTTATCGGCTGCCCAGGAAATATTGTTTTTGCCTTCCGCAGGAATCGAACCATGTACCTAGGGGTTAAGTACATATTCATAGCAATTCCTGCTACCAATTGAGCTAGTAGCTCAAGTGGTAGCAGGAATTGCTATGAATATGTACTTAACCCCTAGGTACATGGTTCGATTCCTGCGGAAGGCAAAAACAATATTTCCTGGGCAGCCGATAAGCGGACCTAGGGGGATTATTGAATAAGTCGGTAACATGCTCGGTTGGCCGACACGGTTGATGCGTGCAGCGGATATCGGGGTGTTACATTAAAAAGGCGCCTTTTAATGTAACACCCTGGATTTCCGCTTACCCCGCAGGGCTTCCGGCCTACCAAGCATGTCACCAGCTTAATCAATAATCCCCCCTAGGTCCGCTTATCGGCTGCCCAGGAAATATTGTTTTTGCCTTCCGCAGGAATCGAACCATGTACCTAGGGGTTAAGTACATATTCATAGCAATTCCTGCTACCAATTGAGATACTAGCTCAATTGGTAGTGGGAATGGATTTAACATGTACTTAAACCCCAGGGTACATGGTTCGATTCCCACGGAAGGCAAAAACTTTACTAGAGAGGGGAGTAAAGAAGATCGTGAGGTAATACTGCCGGGAACGCCGAAGGCTCGGGCTGTTACACCAAGTCTGCTAACTTCAACAACAGAGTTCCCTATTAGAAACCTTTCTAATAAATTATGGATAATAATTTATTACGCAATTGACGATGTCACAAGTCCGGTATCCAATCAGATTGATAACAAATTACATCTCGTTATAGATATAATTGATTCTAAGGAAATGTTAGAGATTAAATTGGAAATAAAGACACTATAATGTGAATACAAGATCACACTCACAAAGGTGTTTTTGATCCATGGCAAACTCCACAAGCAAACAAGCAACAAGGCACAAGCAGAAGAACTCAAAGAAAAGCAAGCATTGGTCACTCAAGACAGAGCAGGTCGACCCACTATACATATAGGTCCACTCAATACAAGTAAAACAAGAAGAACTCAGAAAAACAGCAGTCAGGTCGACCTACTCCCAACCCAGGTCGACCTAAAGTGGAGAAATTTACACATCCTTCTGATAGGTCGACCTACACAACAACTAGGTCGACCTAAACTGAAGAAAAGTCTCCAAAACGTATCTGAAGAGGATTCTGGTCGACCTACTTCCTTAACAGGTCGACCTAACTGGGAACAAATGTTATTCAAAGCAAATGCAGCTCTGTTAGGTCGACCTAAGCACTACAAGAGGTCGAGCTATTTGATCAAAAATGCCAAAATTTCTGGTTTTCTCTGCTCCAACTGATTAGCTCTCATATATATTGTCCAAGGTTCATTATTGTAGTTTCTCAACACCAACAACTGAAAGATACACAAAGGCTTCTCATCTTCGATCATCGACACAACTCCAACACAATTACACACAATCATTTTTGCGTTGAGGGCTTGCGTTCAAGATCGATAACGTCCATGGAACGGAATTGAAGATTCCTAGTGGGTGAAGATTTGTGGGGTTTTTGGTGAATAAAATCTGAGGGTTTTGTCCTCCAAGATTGGTGAATTTTGGGGGTTTTTATCAAGAGGCTTCATCAAGGATCCAGCTGAGTGTGAAGATTGAAGAACAAGTGTTCAAGCAATTCAAGACACTGCAGAAAGGGATCAAAGTGAAGCTCTTGGAAGACCTTGATCTGGCTCAAGATTAAGGGGGAGGAAGATTCAAAGGATCGACAAATTTGGTTTATTGTTTATTGCTTTGTTATCTTCTTTATATAAACTGCTTTCAACATTAATGGAAGATTTCCCAATTTCAGTTTGGAATTGGGGGCAGGCGTAGTCGTAGCGAGGACGGTCGACGAACTTCGTAAACAAATACGACCCTTGCAATAACGGTCCGGAATAGACGCAAGTCGATTCAGAACCGCTTTCGCCTTAGTTCGAAATAATTCCGAAAAACTCTGTGAGATCTATTCACCCCCCCCCCTCTAGATCCTTAGGCCAGCGTCTAACATATAACAGCAGAGAATGTAGCTCCAAGAAAACACTTTCATCCTACTATGTACCATTGACAATGTTGGATTTGCTTGAGGTTAAGGTTGTGGAGCTATAATTCAAAAGGCAAGGCACTGAAACATCAACAATACAAAAAGAAAATAACTCACATCTCCAAATGCATCAAGGATGTATTTGAACTGGTGTAATCAAACTAAGAATGTTCGCTATATTTTGATTTGCAAAACCATTATATGCTTAAAATGTGCATAGATAGTAAGTTGAGTTCTAAACATGGTAATAAGGTCTACAGAATATCTATCACAGAGTATTGAAGGTAAAGGAAATAATCACATAAGAGAAGGACTTACTTTCAACATATTGGAATCTAGCACATGTATTAATAAGAATTGAAACTAGTATACCATAAGAGAAGGACTTACTTTCAACATATTGGAACCAAACTTTCGACATAATCCCTGATAGAGAACCAACATATCTTCTTGTTAATTCTAGTTTTCTTTACTCTGTTATTTCTCCGGTCATAGAGAATTGCATTGTCTTGTTGGTCGTTTGCTAATAATAGTGTATCACCATCCTCAGAAAGATGCAGCGGCGTTACACGTGGGTGACCAAGTTCATAATATATTCCAACATTGCAATATCTTAACTTAAGGAATTGAGACCAAGAATTTTCATCTCCGAATTGCGTCATCTACCATATGAAAAATTCGGTTCCCTTGTCATAAGAAAAACAAAGGGAATCCATCAACACACAAATATTTGGCGATATACCCCCGCGATTATCATAATTTTCAGGAGGCATCATCTGTGTGAATGTCTCTGTGCTCAAATCAAGCGAAATGATTACATGTTGCTCAACAGCATCATCTCTCCCAAACACATCCTGAACAGACAACCAGTTAACAGTGCGACTCAAATGTACACCATCGTACTCGTAACCAAAGTCCAATTGAAGAGGAGCAGCAGGGAAACCATGAATAGTTCTCCAAACATTATCACCTAAACTGAAAACTTTCACATTGGTGAATAGTTCTCCAAACATTATTGTCATACCCCAAATTTGTCCTACCCCTTCAATTTTAACTGGCTTTTGCTTCGCATTTCATCTGCATACCTCCACTAGGTCATTTAACACATCATGCATCATTAATAAATAATCTAGCATGGGATCAAGGATCTTAGTAATAAAGTTTTTTCTATAGTTTTGAGGCTCTCCTCTTCATTCAAAGGCATCAAGCTACGACAACCTTTATCAAGATTCCTCAAGCCTTTATCAAGATTCCTCAAGAACATCAAGTATATATGGCGTCATTAGATGGAAACACAACTGCAACTCCTGAAATAAGAGATGAGCTTGTGGATTTTTGTCAAGGCAATTTTATTGCATATAATGCATTAGTCATTGCTTGAGGTTCAAAGAGAGAGTTTCGTTTGACAATTAAAGTTCAAGGTGAGGTGTACATTCAAGTCCATCATTATCCAAATACCATCAAAAGACTTTAGTCACAAAGGCCAATGTTATTCAAGACACGTTCATTTTTACATCCCTCATTCAAGGTTCAGGTTTTAAACTTCATCCAAAAGTATGAAGCAATTTTCCACCATTTTTCTAATCAGCTAATGTCACCCATTTCATATTCATCAAAGTCCAAGTTCAAAATGCATTCCATAACATTTCAAATATCCATTACAAATCCATTACAAAAATACAATTCTATTACAAAGAAATACAAGAAAATCTATACAAAGATATACATTTAACCACCTATCCTAAACCTATTTCTCTTCATTTCTTCCACCTCCATTCTTCAAACCATGTGCTTGTTCTCCAAATAACCTCATCATTGAACCTACACAATACACATAAGTCACACACATCAAACCATACACTAAAACCAAAACAAAACCAAACTGCATCAGTACATTCTAATTCCAAACAGTCCTGCATACCCATTGACTAATCTCTAACAAATCCCAATTGTTTCACTACTGTCACTAAATAAACCTATTGTCAACTTACCAATTGTTTTGCCCTGCTGCTAGATTCACAAATCTAATGTGGGACTGAGTTCGTTAAACCCTCAAGTTCGTCTCCATCTTCGTCCTCATGATTTCCCTATCCATTTCCATTGTTTGGCCCTCATATATCAAACTTGAACCTGCATAAACAAAAAGGCAGTTAAGACTAACAGTCCCTGCATATGAAATTTAACAAGCCAAAACAGCCCTGCTTCAGCTAACAAACTAGCTCAAAAAAATCAGTTCCACTAGTCTGCAACATATATATTCAGCCTCACCACACTTGTTCATAATAATAAACTGAACCAAAACCAAAAATCCAAACCATTTTGTAATAGAAAACTAACTTCTAACCAATCCCTATAACTAACTTTCAATCATGAACTACTAACAGTTATCAACCAATCATAACTAAGAGCCATAACAGAAAAACAGTCCTAACAGAATTCACTATTGCCCTAACCAACTAACAGTTACTTTCCTAACCGTTTCTAACTGAATCCATAACAAACTTCCAAAACAGAAAACTAACTCTCTAACCTTTAATCTCAACCCTCAGTTTCATAACAGAATCTCCCAATCTAACAGTTCAGACTTCTTCATCCCTAACAAACTCTTCCAACCTCTTGCAACCTATAACAGAATCACACTCCTATAAATTCGAATCTCCCTCCACAATTCAAATCTCTACACCATAACCTGCAACCTATCACTCTTCATCCCTCACCTCTCAATCTCTCTCTCCACCATTTTCACACTTTATCATCATCTTCCTCAACCTACATCACCATTCATTTCTCACCCTCACTCAAAAGCTCTTAACCACCATTGTTGTTAGAGTTCCAATCTCTGAAACTCTAAACAACCGAGCTCAGCCACCACTCCCTTCTATCAACAATTCTCAATACTTTCAACATTCACACAGGCAAATTCTTCACACATTCAATTCAGAACAACTCAAAAAACTCAGAATTTCGCAAATCGAAAAGAGAAGATAGAAGAAGAAGAAGAATTCGCGAAGCTGAGGAATACGTGACATTACCGGAAACAAGAGCTTCATTCGCCGCTCTTCGCGTTTACCCAACACCTTAGTTTCTTTTGAGCCTCGTCTCCGGCTTCCTGATCACCGTCGTCAAGGTTCAAAGGCCGTCGGAGCCTCTCCGGCAGGTAAGTCTCGCACCTTCCATCATTCATCTTCTTGTACGCCTTTGATTGATGTTGTACGGTAGAATGTTCTCCTCTGATTATTTCCCCCAAGCTTATGTATCCATTTCCCCACCTTTTTCGTTTAATTTTATTTCTGAAAGATATTAGGGTTTTGGTTCGGTTTAGATTCAGGGAGGTATTTCTTAGAATTAGAAGAAGAGTGGTTGAGACGATAGGGGTGGTAGGACGGTGGTCACGACGGCATTTGATTTTTGATCGGAGGGTGGAGTGAGGTTCATCTTCGCCGCCATTGAGAGAGGGAGAGAAGCCTGGGTAGAATGAGAGAAGTGAAGCTGATTCGTCACATCCAACCCTAGTCCCTTTTTCTTTTTATTTTATTATTGTTTTTTATTATTTAATTTGATTTCAATGGAACAAAATCTGAAAGCTATAATCCCCTGGGCCGCGTAATCCATGTTCATACATCCTTGGCCCGTGTAGCCTCTTTTTGGCTGATGGCAATAACAAAAACAATCATCCTTGGGCCAGAGCGCCATTGTTGCTGGCCGCACCCCACTTTGGCCCATACACCCCTTTTCCGAACAAAACAAGATGCCACTGAACATCCTGGGCCTGCGCCCTAATTGCTGTGTACACCATTAAATTCGATTTGCACCCTCCCTAATCACATGTTTTACTATTGTTAGAATTTAGTTTTTTGACATAGTTTTTATATTTTTTTCTTAGTAGTAAAGATAAAACTTAGTAGATTTTAGGATTAATTTTTGTCTTAGAATTTTCTCACAAGAATGTTCATAAAAATACTAGTTTATGCTTATTAGAATTTAGGTTCTTTAAGTGCAAATTAGGCTTGAATTAGAAATCTCTCAACATTAGAAAACTCATAAAAATAGTAGATCTTTTAGGTTAATTTTGACATTTGAGTTCTTTTATAAAAACCCATAAAAATAGTAGTTTTTTTAGTTTAATTTTGCATTAGTGCTTGTAAGTGTTTTCGTGCTATTTCTATAATTCTTGTATGATTTTATTGCTTGTATTTTTGGCCTTATTTTAGGCCAATTTCGTTTATACCATTTTTAGATTCCTTTTGTACATAAATAGGAATTAGAACAACTTAGATTAGAATTTAGGATTAGTTCCCTATTGCATTCTTTTTCTTTTCAACTTTTAAAACACTTAATAAAAGGAAGATGTGAATCACATTAAGAAAGTGATAGAAAAATGAGTGGGATTCATTCCCTAATCTGTTTCTCAATCGCTTGGTGGCATAGAAACGAGTGGGATTCATTCCCTAATCTGTTTTTCGGTCACTACTTAATGGGAGAGAAATGAGTGGGATTCATTCCCTAATCTGTTTCTCAAACATTAATTAATGGGAGAGAAATGAGTGGGATTCATTCCCTAATCTGTTTCTCGAACATTACATAATGGGATGGAAGTGAGTGGGATTCATTCCCTAATCTGCTTCTCGATCATTATACACTTTTATGTGATTCAAATCGCGAAGTAAATTCCCTAAAAAAATACACAACAAAAAACACTCAAAACACCTAACAAGGGTTCAAATTCAAAACAAAGTAGAGAAAGTGATGAGTGACCCAGTATTGGGAACTGTTCATCACTCATCTACCCTAAAAGACACAAACCAATCATCTCTTTTCCTTCTTTCTAAGGGCATTGTTATTTCCGCTCGAACGCATCGTAGGCGATCCCTTATGCAAGAGCGCGAACGTTAACTCCGCCCAACTAAAAAACACAAAAACAAACAGAAAATCGTGAGCCGAGCTACGGTAACTCTGATTCCTGAAAAGGATACGTAGGCAGCGGGGTAGGGCCCGTGCGAGTACAATTCTTTCTTTTCCCTACATTTTGCATTCATTTCGCATATAGACATAGACATAGTACACACCCTTTAGATAGAAACAAACATAGGTGGATACCATCGAGTACGATGGGCGTGAGGGGTGCTAGTACCTTCCCCTCGCGTAACCGACTCCTGTACCTTGATTCTCTGGTCGCAAGACCCTGTTCCTTCCTTTGTTAGGTTTTCTGATATTCCTTTCCCTTATGGGATAAATATATTGGTGGCGACTCTGTTCATTTTTCGCGAGCGTGCGACAATTATCACCTAAACTGAAAACTTTCACATTGGTTTTCGATATAGTACGATCTGTAACGGAACGTAATGACACCACTTTATAAGTTTGAGTTGAATTATGATAACCGAACGTGAATTTACAATATTCAAATCTATATCTATCGTAATAGAAAAACGAGCCTAATTCATCAGATATTGCCCTGGTAGCAGGATTCCAGAAGCGAAGCCAGAATTTTTTATACCTAGTAATCTCATTGAGAGAATAACCTACCAAGCATACGAGTCCATTACAAGAACCAACAATCTCATTACAATTCTTGTCATTCAATTGGTAATAAGGATCATGAGGAATATTGATCCTACGGTTTTCCCATAACTGATTAACAGGGAAGCGTACAAAACTGTGATCATTGTTATTTGCAGCTATTAGTGAGAATTGTGGATTTAGTGATGAACGGTTAAGATGCATTTTGATGAATATAGGATCAGAGATAAGAGTGTTCCATGACTTACTCACACA
Source organism: Vicia villosa (assembly GCF_029867415.1). Lineage (NCBI taxonomy): Eukaryota > Viridiplantae > Streptophyta > Magnoliopsida > Fabales > Fabaceae > Vicia > Vicia villosa. Next base: position 193,860,126 of record NC_081180.1, read on the forward strand.
TTTCATCTGCTTCAGATATTTGACCCCAAGCCGAGATAGAATATCGGTGATAAGCTCATTGGGTAGAATTGCTGGCGGTGATGGATTGGATTTACGGCGGCGACACCACAAATTTGACGGCTGGGTAGCCATCAGGGCAATCAAATGTAGTGTGAGATCAAAATTTGTTGCCGCGATTTTAAAATTTATATAACCCTGCGTACTATAATGTATGAAAATTTTCGGAGAAGTAATATATGAAAAGAAAATTTTCGGAAAAGTTTAAAATAAAATAATAAATAGTAATATAATAGGAGAGAAAAAAAGATTTATTGTTATTTTAAAATTTTATAATTTAGAGTAAGCCTATTTTGTTATGAGATTATTAACAATACATTGACTATATGCACAATGTCTCGTAAATCTCATAATGTTTTAGTGACAACATGAGTAGTTTTAGAGAGAGAAACTCTCCCCTCTCTCTAAAATGAGGTTTTCTTTCGGTGTTTCAGCGGCGCCGTTTTCGGAGCTCCTCTCCTCCATCATGGAGGCTTTCTCCTCCCTAGTGGAGGTTTCTCTCCCTTTGTGGGTTTTCCACCTCTCACCCCCCCTCCTTCAAACCATCCAACACGTTCTCTACCATCTCCGCCAACAACCACCATGTTTTCTGCACTCTCCGCCAACAACCACCAAGTGCTCGCAGCCGCAAATCCAAATCCTGCTTCACCAACCATTGGGCCAAAGTTTTGAAACAACACCCACGAGAAACGACCTCCACCAGAACCTCCACCACAAGAAGTTTCGACACTGATGAGGAATGGTGTTTGGGTATCGATTATTGTCTTTTTGTCTGTTGTCTTTCTGTTTGTTGTCTTTCTGGTTTTATGTATGTTTCTATGTTGTGTGTTGTTATGTTATTTAGGCTATTTTAAGTGTGTAATCAAGATGTTTGATGAAATGTCTCTAAGAGGTTTGGATGAGGGTTATGTGTTTTTGAGTCAAAATTTTGTGGTCATTGCAAATCAGACTCTTTCTTCCATTCAACAACAAACGCTTCGTTCAAAGATGGGGAGTTTGTTCAAGCTCGAGAACCTGTATAATCGAATTGTGCGTGATAAAGTCAAAGAAATGATCTGTAACTGGATAGATTTAAAGATTATGGTTCCCAAACTCTTTTAACTTTTGTGGAAGTTCTTTGATGGGTTGCTTGGATCAAGGAATTGGATCGGTAATACTCCACTGGATTTTAACTTCTCAACATTTTTGTTGTCCAAATCAAGTTTAGTTATGAGTGTTAGTTTTAAAATGTGGATGGAAAATGTCCTTACACATTGTCTTTCAATTTTCTTGTATTCCTTCTTGTTCATCTAATGAATATTGATGTTTACTGTAAAAAAAAAAAAGACTATATACACGTGCAATCTAAACCTTTTTTTTACATGAGTATCAAATCAAATCATATCAAATTAATTATTATTGAGATATTTTAAAAATTAACTTAAAAATTACTCCTCCCTTTTTATTATAAGTAGTTTTAGACTTTCCATACAAATTAAAAGAATAATAATTGTTGTATGAAAATAAGGAATTATGAAGGTTTTTACAAAATTATCCTTCATTAATGACATGTGGAAGATAAATTTATATAATTGAAATGAGAGAATAATAAATATTTAAGGATATAATAGGAAAAATAACATTAATTATTCATTGGAATTGTAAAACGACTTATATTTAAATACAATTTTTTTTCTAAAACTACTTATAATAAAAAACGGAGGGAGTAATTATTATCGATCAAATTTTACACACTCTACCTAATTTAATGTGCATGTAAAAAGAAATACATGCTCAAATAATATTTTTTTATGTTAAAATAACATATAATTTAAGGTAAAGATAAAATTTAAAATAAAATATATAATTGATATATTCTAATGTATAAAAAATACATCAACTACCTAACTAAGATTAAAGCATGCCTAAGAACACTCTAAATTACCCTTCAACTCAAAATTAATTTACACTAAATAATGTTCTTTATAGTAATTGGGTAATTACATTATACACTGTCCAATGAAAATCAAAGCTTTTGTCAAATGGCAGTTGCAATGTTTACTATGCCACTTTACTCTCTCTTATGTTTTCTCTCTCTTCTATCTCTCTCTCTCTCTCTCTCTCTCTCTCTCTCTCTCTCTCTCTCTCTCTCTCACTTTAATCTTCAAGATTCAAATTCTCTTTGCCTTTCTCTCTTCTCTCTCCTACTAATTCATTGACAATGAACCAATCACATTTTTTTGTGTGCAGGTGGCGACCCATTTTCAAATTCACACAATTTGAACTTCAAAAACATGATTTACCTAGTTACTTGCATGTCTATAACCATTTATTTTCCTTCTACCTCCTCACATTTTCATTGTCTGAGAAAAGAAGCCACCATTTGAGGCATTGCCGACATGATTTCGCTTATTTGCCACTAAGGTAACTTCATCACTTTCCTGTTTATAGCTCATTTGCAGCTCCTATTTTCATGTTCAAGTCATTGCTTATACATTTTGTGTTTAGAGTTCTTGTAATTTTTTTATATTTGATCATTTACCTTTCCATGTTCATCTTCTTCAGTTTGTTTTCGATCTAATTTTATTATGTTTAGAACTTGTGCATAACTTATGATACATCCTTGTCTTTCCACAAAAATTGATTAGCGAGCTACTTGGTGCTATATGTGTCATTTTTGGGTTTCATTCTAAACTTGTGTTATGTTGTTTTCATCTTTATAATTTATTTTTGTAGTAAGTATGAGATTTTTTTTCGTTTTTCATCTTCAGGTTCAAGTTCATTGTTTTAAGTTTCTTTTGTTCATCTTCTTCAGTTTGTTTGGGAGGTTTTCATCCTAAAATGCTAAAGTTCTTGTTTTTATTAGTTTTTTTCTTGTGTTTTTATGTAGGGAACAAAAAATGCTTAGAATAAGCTTTAGCAAGTAAGGAACATAAAATTTTTTGTTTCAAACTTTTGATACATGTTTATGTTTTTATTAGTTTTTGATCTTTCCAACTATATGGATTAATGAACTATTTGGTTATGTTGTGTTATGCTTGTGTTTTCATCCTTGTCATTATTGGGTTTCATTCTAAGAAAGTTATGTTATGTTGTTTACATTTCAGTTATGCTGTCATTTGCAACTCCTATTTTCATGTTCAAGTCATTACTCATACATTTTGTGTTTAAAGTTCTTGTCTTTTTTTCATATTTGATCATTTACCTTTTCATTATGAGAGAAAATTAACCCTTACAT